>NC_143576.1:106589585-106889585 GCF_048544385.1 Mastigoproctus giganteus | reverse complement strand
CTTCTGAAAGACCCTATACTGAACTTTTGCAATAATTTTTCCAAAAGTTTTCCAACTACAAACGTCAGACTGGTCGGATTGAGCTGCCCACTTTTCTCTTAGAACCGTCATGTATTGACGATACGTTGGCACTTCTACAGTCCAATGGAATCTCACTCCCGAGTCCAATGATGTTCCCTCATAATTAACCCATCAACTCCAGGAGATTTACCTTTAGGCTCGAAAGTTTTTCTAATAAACAATCATCTGTAATTTCGAAATAGATAATTTCATATATCTCAACCTGACTCGCACAGCCCTACTCCGTGAATACTCTTTGTCATATATACAGGGTGATTCACTACCAGTGCGACAAACTGGCAGGAGGTGCAGGGGGCACAAAGACGAATCGGAATCACATAGCATTGCAGGGTCCGAAATGCCTTCGTCATGCGGTAGAGGACGTTGAACGGGAGGTCGCGTGAACAGCGATCCCGCTGGAAGTCAGCATTTGCGAACCGTTTCTGTTGAAGAAACCAAGGAGCAAAAGTCCTCCGGAGTGGATAATCCGCAGGCTCCAATGATTGGACGCGTTGCAGATGGTATAAAGTCATTTGGTTTGTTGACAGTATCCTCCATAAAGTGGATTGGGAAATACCCAATCGTTGGCCGATCGCTTGAGTACTCGTACTCGGATTGCCTTCTGCAAGACGTAGGACATTCTCCTCATTGTCTGGCGTCTTCGTCGTTCGCTCTCGATTCATGGTACCGCTCGTGAAACAACCAGTCTCATGTAACCTTCTGTGCACACGTGCGAAAATCGTATGATGAGGAGCACGCCTGTGCCGGAAACGTTCCTGGTACAAGCGCAGAGCGGTGCGCCCGTTACAGTCCGCAGCTCCATACGCGAGGTGCATGTCGGCCAGTTCAACGTTTGAATACTCGTCCATCCTACTGCCTCGGGAACCGGTTCGCAAATGCTGACTTCCAGCGGGATCGCTGTTCACGCGACCTCCCGTTCAACGTCCTCTACAGCATGACGAAGGCATTTCGGACCCTGCAATGCTATGTGATTCCGATTCGTCTTTGTGCTCCCTACACCTCCTGCAAGTTTGTCGTACTGGTAGTGAATCACCCTGTATATATGTCGAAGAATTGAGTAGACTTTGGCAGTAATCTAAATTCGCACTCGTGGGTAGCACAAATTATATAATTACCGTCCTGCCAACACCGGGTGAAAAAGACCCGAGTTCGAATTCTATCAATGACGCGAGGAATTTTTATGGGTATTTTTTCACAAAGTGGCTGAGTTAGTCGGTCTCAGACGAGGATAGCATGTTTTTTTCTTCTGGAAACTTGGGTTTTTCGTCCAGAAAACGACAAACCAACCAGAGAACAAACGCAATTTACAGACACGGCGCAATATGGCCTAAGTTGCTAATGCGCTTAAAACCCTACAACAAAATCAATAGCAACAAATAATTTAAATACTCCCAACCCAACTGTGACCACATTATCTGAATCAGCAAAGGAGGTCACTGAATTCTTGGTCGAGGACGCTTGTTTAATATGAAATGTACTTAGCATATGACGCCTTCGCACTGTTATTAATCACCAGCAGGAAAGCCAAAAGCTGTGCGGGAAGCTACCACTTAAGTAAAATTCACTCCCACGCTGCTGCAAGGTACCACACCCAGGTTTGTCCAATGTTGAACTCCTACTCTGAGTGAGGCTGAATTTTGTGGGAGAACTAGAACTAACCCTGGAGACTGTTTATAACAACTTAAAATAGGACGTTACTGGATTTTATCACTTCTGAATGAATGGTAACCATAACAGTCTGATAACTTTGCGATTAGTTTAGAACAGTAATGAACATTCTTAGGCATGTCCATTAAATCCTGAAACAATTACCATAAGTTCTATTTATGAATTACCGACTGAATCCGACGGGAAAAAATTTCCTGTTTTCAATGAACACACAGACTGGACACGAAATAATGAACTCGAATAGCTAATGACTGATACGGCGGCCATCACTAAACGGCAAACTGGAAATCCCTTAAATTCTCAGGTACACTAGTAATATTCTAAAATTGTTCACCAAACTGCAGACCAATTCTCTAACAAAATCGTAGCAAACCAAACTCCATCCAGAGAACAATGGGACTTAGTTACCAGGGTGTACTGCGCTGCCAGCATCCCTGCACACCAGGTCCTTGCAAGCTGCCTGCCCCTCCACTTGGAAGTCATCCGCAGAGGTCTCTAACGCTTGAAGAGAGATATCCCCACACCAATAGCTGATATTACCCTTGACCTCGCAAATGATCCCAGGCAAAAAAAAGGAAGAAAATCACGGGAAAACTTAACAGTATCTGGCAAGAGAGTTGGGAAAACTCTGACAAGGGTTACAATTACCAAGAAATTCATCCCATCAATCGCATTCATTAATCCAAAGCCTCCTCCCTGGCAATCGCCAGGCCTACAAGCTACCTTCCTCCTCACAGGACATGGGCCTTTCAAGCTCAAACTAACAACGCTATATGTTGAAAATGACCTTCTAATATATATATGTAGAGACAAAAAAAACAAACCAAATTATGATATTATGGTCACCCGTAAATGATTACATATACCCATATATTTTTTTTGTCTGTAAATTACATGTGTTCTCTGGTCGATTTGCCTGTTTTGCTGGACGGAAAAAAAAACCAAGTTTCTGCGGGAAAAACTTTACTATCTACGCCTGAGACCGACTAACTCAGCCACGCAGTGAAAAAAAAATCCATTAAAGTTCCTCGCGTCATCGACGGGATTCGGACCCGGGCCTTTTCCATCCGGTGTGAGGAGGACGGTGACGATACCACTGTGCTACCGCGCAGACTATATGTAGAGATAGAGAAAGTCGGGACCACATTATGTACACTTGTCCTAAATACGAAGATACCCGACTCAGGTTAATCACCAAAATACAGGAAAATCCGCAGCATAATGAGCACCTCTTACTGCAGGATGAACGTTGCTATCTTGCCTTTACTAAGTTTGAGAATTATTCTTTGAAATTAGACGAGCCAGCCATCAAACACACCCATAATAGACAGATGACAATCAGGACAACTACTCCTCCTCAACGACTTATCACGACTTGCTGATTCCTTCCTCCCTATGGAATTACTCCTCTGTGCCTCACAAATCTACCTTGATGTGTTGCTTATAGTTGGATTGTACAGTAGGACCTCACACCTACCTGCTGGCCCTAAACAGAAGAGGAAATGCCAGTACTGTTTTGTAGTGGTGGATTTAATTTATCTGCAAACCCACCTCCGGGGTTAGGATCCACTGTAAGCCAACATACGGAGTCTCACTCAAAGGACAGATGCAAGCTAGGATTGGGCTGAAGCCAAGTTCGGAACACCCCTCAAGGAAAATCAAGTTAATAGTGAAGATAACATTAACAAGATGCAGGATGTAATCAAGAAGATTAAAGACACTATCAACACTAATCAAATTGTGACTAACAACGAAGAATTGAAGGAAATCAGTATTAGCAGAGACAACTTAAAAAAAAAAAATCAACAGTCTCCCAAATAAAGCAACAATCGGGCCAGACAAATTCCCACTATTTAAAAAAAAAAAAAAAAAAAACTTGCACTAAGTCCAAACCTGAACAAGGAGAATAAATACATCCTCAGTGCCCTGAATCTTCTGTGACAAAAAAAAAAAAAAAAAATAAAATAAACATAGCAGTCAGGTAGCTTGTGAGCTTTGGAAGGGAGTGAGGATCCCAGTTACTAATTTAACTTACAGCAACAGCCCATTGAGGTTCCAAGTTAAGCTGGGGTATTATAAAGCCATAGAACTAAATAAGATAAAATTAAGAAGACCCAGTTCCCAAAAAAGCTTATCACATATGGGAATTGACCTTGAAAGGCTGGTAGAAGATTCGAATTATAGGAGACAAACGGCGGTGTGGTTTGCTTAAGCTACTGTTGCCTAACCGGTATGTGTGTCTATGTGAACAATTATGCGTACTCATTTGTGTGTGCTATGTGGCGCCTACGTAGCCAGGTTGGCAGGAGCAGTAGTGCATAGCACACGCTTCTTGATTAGACCGGCGTTCGAGCCCCTACGCCACCAAATACGGAGGATGCGGCAGGTCAGGGAATGACCACCGCATATTCCCAGCCCGGCTAAAGGGTGAGGGTTGGCGTCAGGAAGGGCATCCGGCCGTAAAAAAAAATTGCATGCCAAAACAATAAAAACGCTGACCCCATATAATAATGGGAAAAGGCGAGGGCAAAAAAAAAAAAAAAAAAAAAAAAATTGTGTGTGCTATGTGAACAAGCGTATATCTCGCACAGGTTGTTTAGGTGGATGTGACGTTAAGCTGAACATTTTGTACAACTACAACTGACAGGCCTCTAGACAGAAATGTAGTGATGATCTATTCATTTTATATTTTAGCTATTCTTTTATGTTTCATTTTGTCAATCCTCTAGCATTTTCTGCTGTGAAGAGAATTTGTCATTTATCAACGTATCACTATTTATATTTGGTAGGACAAATAAAGATTTATTTATATCCTGCGTTTATTTAACATTTATTTTATTTATTTATTTATTTTTTATTTTATTTATTAATTTCTTATTTTATTTTATTTATTATTTATTTTTTTTTTTTTTGGCCCAACATAGAAAATTCAGGGGACACTGCGTCGGGTACATCCAGAGTTTTACGCCCTCTACTACCTGGCCTAACTCCCCGAAGTAGTGATGGGCAATATACGGCGCCACCAGAGGAACTGCGGCTAAACGGCCAGAAGAACAATACAACCCAACACTAGATTGCCCAAACTTACACATTCGGTCCTTTACAATGTACCGTATACATCGCAGAGCTACTATTCGGAGTTGGGGGAAGTCCCTCACGGTGCCGCCTGACAACTAACACTGTGTCACTATGACACATGATGCCTGTGATTGTAGCTTCTTCAGACAAGAAAGGTCCGCAGAAAAACTTCTTCGCACTAGCTCCACTGCGCCCTGTTTGATGAATCCCGATTACTGCCGTTTCACGCCGATGATAGGACCATAATGTGGCGAAAACAGCATGAATCTAAGGACTCAATTCTGCCAGGTGTCAACAATGCTGGCTGCTGGTAGCAGTGAGTGTAATGATGTGGGGAGTGTTTTCGTAGTGCACACTGGCCCCTTGATTCCAGTGGAATATTCGGATGCCAGGTTGTCTGGAAGTTGTTTCCAAACAAGCGCACCCTTTCATGGTTGCATTGTATCCATCTGCGAATGGGTTTTTTCAATAGAATACTGTCATGATGGAAAAAGGAAAAAAACAGAAAACTGAAAATCTGCGCAATTCTACCTTTGTGCCATGTCACAAGGCTAGAATTGCACAGAAATGTCGCCATGAAAATGAGAGTGAAATCAGCATACAGCACTGGCCTGCATAGTCTCCAACTCAATCCAACTGAGTAATTGTGGGAATCATGTGAAACAAACTCTACGGAATAGAGTTAGTTTCGCTTGATCACATGATTTTGCAACTGCGAGAGGCAACTTAACCAGCATGGACCACAACCCTGTAACATGCCAAGTCGAATCTAAACTGCTCCAAGGGCTAAAGAGGACTTTCTCCCTATTGCGTAGGTGCATCAATGAAGTGGCCACTCAGTATAGATTGAGAGCATATCATTTTATCAGTTGAACAATTTACCGTTAGTTAAATATTACTCTGTTTTACTTCAGCAGTAAACGTGTTGTTTTACAGTATACGAATGCAGATACACTCGCCAGCTGAAAAAAAATAGAAACCTTTTGCAATTGTCGTCAACAGATAACTAAACATTCCTTGGTATCAGATAAATACTATACAATATATACTATGCTGTATGTACGCTTTCTTGGAGCTTATTCATCGATATGGTCATGGGGAACACAAGTGTTCTTTTCGTTTTCAGAAAAGCGTTATTTTTGGAGTATGTTTAGCCGAAGCCACAACATAGGAGACCACTGATGTGTCGAAAGCAATCATCTAAAAGTATACAATGAGTGCAAGACAAAAGGAGAACGCAGTTCTAAAAGAAATGCGGCGGAGAGTCGGTACTCCAAGAACGACGCCGCAAGATTTAAAAGCGAATTGTGCGTCAAAATAGAAGGTCCAATGCGCAGCAAATAACTGAAAAACTCAAATTAGGCAAACAAAGACCAATTTCCAACAGAAATGTGCAGCGGAAGTTAAAGAAGCTGGGATTTGGTAGTCGTGTGCTTATAAGAAAGTAACATCGTAGTGTTAAAATCAAAAATTAGAGTGAAGAGTCGTCGTCAACGCTATGACTGAGCTGTGAAACAGTGAATAAAGACCGTGTAGTTTGCCGCTCTCGATTTGTACTCTTTTGGACCAATAGTAGGGTGAAGGTATGGTGGGATGTCATGCACCCAGGCTGTCTCGTGTGGAGACAGCCTGGGTGCATGATACCACCTCCACCCCTCACGCGGTTGGAGGTGGTATCATGGTATGGAGTAAGTTCTGTTGGTACAGACTGAATACACTTAAGCTGTCAGAAAATTATATTGCCGCTTTCTTGTCAATCGGACCAACTTCATTCCGCAATGCTTCATTTTCACCCAGATTGCAATAGAATCTTTCAACCCGATAATGGAACTATTCACCATGCAAAAACTGTCATGTAAATAGTTCGAGAAACATTCCCAAGATTTCCAACGATCTACTGTGGCCGCCTAATTCTCCCGATCCGAATCCAATTGTGGATGGATATGTTAGAAAGGGCAGTTTGGCTTCGCAGTTTTCTACTGACCACAATGCAGCAGCTGAAAAATATCTTGATGGGTGCAATCTGGAGCTAGACTACCTGAAAAACATCTAGTGGACTCCATGCTACGATGTAGAGGGGCTGTAATTCGGGCAAAGGGAGGTCCTACTAGATACCGAATAAATGTGTCTAATTTTTTTGGAAAGTAAGTATATACACTGGTGTTCAAAGAAAGTGCATCACCCCTTAAAATTGTAATTGTCGTCCGAATAACGTAAGTATATGGCAATATTTCTCACAGATTGCATCAGATAAGATTGACACGCGTAGGTGATGACGTAATATTGCATCAGCTGTTACTTTCAGCTATATAAACACGCTCTGCAAGAGTTGCAGTCATTCCTTGCTTCTGTCAGGGTGGAGAGTTACGTGCAGTTGACGCCACAAAGAAAGAGTGCTATTGTTGCTTTACGTGAGGAAGGATGTTTTTCCCGTCATATTGCTTATATAGAGTGTCTTGTAATCAGTCGAGAGTGAGTAGATTTCTTTCCAAACTCAAGAATACTGGTTCTACTGATAGAAAAAAAGAAATTGGACGCAAAAGAGTCTACACCAAAACAGGACCGCGTTTTGAAGTGCTTGGGCCTTAAAAACCGTAAAGCTTTTTGTCTGAGATGAAAAGAGAATAGGAAGAACATACAGGAGTGGTAGAAATTTCAGTAACAGTCAGAATACGCCTCTTCAAAAATGGACTTGTAGCCCGTAGTCCTAAGAAGAAGCCCCTCTTCACACAAAAAATGAAAAGGCCCGATTAATTTGGTGTAAGGAGCATGTCAAATGGAGCCCCGAGCAGTGGAAGTCGGTTATTTTTTTGGATGAGAAGAAATTCAACCTGCATGGTTCTGATGGGAGACAAACGATTCGCCGTAGACATGGTGAAGAATATCATCCAGACTGTTTGGTGTTTACAGTGAAATATCCTACCAGACAAATGATATGGGGGTGCGTTTTGTATCGCGGAGTAGGTCACCTGCAGTTTATAAAAGGTTCCGTAAATGCCAATGGATACCTGGCTATATTGGAAGGCAAATTGCTGCCAACCATTAGAGACCATTTCAACCTGCCAAGTAACTGCATCTTTCGGGACGACTCTGCTCTTTGTCATCGGGCGAAAAGTGTAAGAAGGTACTTCTGTAGTTACTTTAGCTTCATTTCTGCATTAGAGGTTCGACAGTAATGTGTTTACATTTGTTACAGGTGAAAACATGGTTGGAAGAACAGTCCATTACAACTCTTAGCTGGCTAGGAAACAGCCCGGAACTGAATCCTACAGAAAACTTCGGCATCGTGTGGAATTTGCAGTTGCCAGAAAGAAACCAAAGATCCTTCGTGAACTTCAGGAAGCCATAATTCGTGTTTGGAACCACGAACTATCAGTTGATTATCTTCAGAAATTGATCGTGTCAATGCCTCGACGGTGTGCTGTCATCAGGGCCAGAGACGGTTCAACTAAATATCAGTTTGCATCTGCTGAACTTTTTTCATTGTTTTCCATTTAAAATGATAAACTAAAGCAAATTGAGGGCTTCTGATAACATTTCAGCCATAACTGTCGTGTTTACCAAAACTGTTGTATAAAGGTTGCAAATGCTCATTTTGGAATATTTTGAGAGCACCTGTCAAATATTACTTAGCTTTGCCTTAACTATTAAATATCTTTTGTTTATATTTCTATTTGCGATGCTAGTCATTAATAAATAAAAATAAATTTTCTGTTTATAATCCGGCACGACAACAATAAATCGTCAATACAAATATTTATCGTATTTAGTAGTCACGGGCTTGAACCCCGGTCCACTCAAGGAACGCGTGCTAATGTAACATACCATTGCGAAAAAGGATTAGAAATGTGAAATTCTTAGGTGATGCACTTTCTTTGAACACCAGTGTATATTAGTGGTTTTTAATGTATAAAATGATGTCTTCAAGACTATAAATAGTTCCAGTCTGGGAAAATTCTTTCTGGAATGTATAGTGTTATCATTGTGGAATCTGATAATTTACAAATCGATGTATTCTGCTAAAATAAACTTTAAACCCTCCTGTGAGCGAGTTGGGCATACCCATCAACCATACTTATACAGTATATCCTAATATGCTAACAATACTGTAATGTGATTCT
Organism: Mastigoproctus giganteus; assembly: GCF_048544385.1. Lineage (NCBI taxonomy): Eukaryota > Metazoa > Arthropoda > Arachnida > Uropygi > Thelyphonidae > Mastigoproctus > Mastigoproctus giganteus. The sequence continues at coordinate 106,880,637 of NC_143576.1, read as the reverse complement.
TTTTTTCCTGAAATCCAGCAGCATTTCTGAACTTGTTGTGTTTGCAGTGATTGATTCTACAGGCTTACTTCCTCCTGCTGTTCTCGACGGTACTCTCGGAACCTTTGGCGCCTTTGACGAGTGTATTAACATCGCCAGAACTGATTCCAGAGACAAAAGGCTGAATTTCCGAGGTCAATTTTGTAGCCTCGACACAATCATGGAACTACCAAAAAAACAGAATAACCTAACGTCAAAGTCTCGTGTACTTGACTTCCACGGCATACTTCCACGTAATTCGGTAAGTATGGCATTAACTTTTATTGGATAATTTAAAAAAAACAATCTTGATATTTCTTAAAATAATGTTTTCCAACAAATGCAATCAACGTAACTGCTTTCTACCTGGTATCCTTTAACTAAAGGATACATTAAATGTATCCTTTAGTTAAACAGTACGCTCTCATAAATCTTTTTAAGTAGTATTATGTACGTAGCTTAAAAACTGAAGCTGTTATGTTAAGTAAACGGAATAACTATCTGCATGATACTTCCATAAATTATCCATATTTTTCTCTTTATCCATATTCTAAAGTGCTTCTAATGTTTATCGATATTCTAAAGTGTTTTATCTCATTTACTTAACCAGTTCGTTCACCAGTTGGCCAACATGTCGTCTTATATGTACCACTTCCACTTCCGGTTGAGCCTATGTGTTCCCAGTACGTGTCGAAAACATGACGTGCAACACCTAGTCGATGGAGGTGAGCCAGTATATTGACTAATTTTCTAATTATAATTAAAATCAGTTTATTTATCAAACAGCCATTGGCTAAGAAGATGAATGCAGATATTAACTTACAAAGCTTTGAAAATAAGATAGGATATTAGCATTAGCAGAGGCATATGACGCAAAAATGCAAGCGTATACACCATCAGACAAAAAAAAAAATAATAATAATAAATAAATAAAATAACAAACCCTTCCCATTTCACCCATCCATTCGCTCCAAATGTTTGTCTAGTTCTGCCTTGAATTTATTTAAGCTGTCAACTTCTACAAGGACAAATGGAAGTTTGTTCCAGCAATCAACCATCCGCTAGTTAAAGGAAAACTTCTGCACATCTATTCTACAACTGTCTTTCCTCAATTTGAATTTATGTCCCCTCAGGCGATTAATCTGGGCAAGAAGAAGAATCCCATCAGCATTGAAAATGCTCAACCCATTCAAGGTCTTATACACTTCAATCAGACAGTCTTCAGACACTGCAATTTGCAGAACTTCAGCCTTTCTTCGTAAGAGCAACCCTTTGTTCCATTAACTAATCTTGTTGCCCTTCTCTGTAGTCGTTCCAGCAGCTCTACATCCTTCCTAAAATGAGACCTCCAGACCAGTATACAGTACTCAAGGTGTGGTCTGACCATTACCTTATACAAGGGGATAATCACCTACTTTTCCCTGCTAGAAAAATTCCTGAATATCATTGACAAGACACCATGATCTACTCTTGCAGACCGTCTGTACTGCTCAGAAAACTTTATATCTGACTGCACAATTACCCCCAAGTCCTTTTCATTCTATACCACCATCAGATTAGTACCACACACTTGATACGTCACTCTGGGGTTACTGCTACCCATATGCAATACTTTACATTTGTCAATGTTAAACTTCAGTTGCCACCTCTCAGCCCATCTGCTCAACTTTTCTAGATCCTGTTCAGTAGCGTACTGGCATTAGTGTCACTAACAATCCTGCCAACCTTCGTATCGTCTGCAAACTTAGACATTAAGCCTGATATACCATCATCAATATCATTGATGAATACAGAAAACAAGAATGTACCCAGCACTGAACCCTGGGGGACTCCACTAATTTTTTTTTTTTTTTTTTTTGGTAGTTGTTGGCGCATCAGCTTCTGTGGCCATAATGCACCTCCCAAGGTTTTTGCAGTACTTTGATCCAAGCCCGAGGCGGGATTCGAACCCGCGACCTTTGGGTTGCCAGGCAGGCACTTTACTCACCCGACTAGCCCGGTCGGCACTCCACTAATAAAATTAATCCACGAAGAGCAGTGTCTATTGATTACCACTTTGTCTTCCCCTCTCAACCATCCCTTTATTCATAGCAGCAATTTGCCTCCAATGCCACACTGCTCCAATTTGTGCAGCAGTCTTCCATGTGCAACAGTACCAAAAGCCTTCCTAAGATCCAACTATATGATATCAAAATTATTCTTTGCATCCAGTTCCTTTGTGACCACATCATAGTATCCAACCAAATTGGTCAGACAAGACTTCCCCTTAACAAACCCATGCTCTGTCTGAACTATAATTGAAGTCTTGTCTAGATGATCCTGCAGTTCTTCTTTAATCAGTGCCTCCATTAATTTCCCCGGAACAGAAGTTAAACTAACAGGTCTATAAATACTTGTCACCCTTTGATCCTTCTTTGGATTGGGGTCACATTTGCACATCTCCAGTCCGTGGCTACCTCCCCTAAGTCCAAGGAAGATCTCATAATTAGGTCTGAGGGTTTTCTTACTTCCTTTGCTGCCTCCTTTAATATAACTGGATAGATACCATCCACCCCAGGTGTCTTCTTTATGTTTATCTTCAACAATTTCTCCTCCACTTTGCTCTGTGTTATAACAAAATCATTTAGCTCACTGCAGAGTTTAATACACCTCTGGCATTCCCCTCCCTGAATAACTCCTCGTGTAAATATATTATCTGCAAATTCTTAAGTTTATGCAAAATACTCATTAAGTTTGTTAGCAACCTAAGCAGGATTATCAACAGTTGAACCATCGATATCAAGTGGACCAATCTGCTTCATCCCCTTCCTTCTAGAGTTTACATAATGTTCAAGTAAGACTCAATGCAACAGGGCATAATATTTTTAAGAGTTATAATTCTCTATATAATATAGGTGTATAAACACCATAGACAACTCTTAAAAGAAAAAACTACGATAGTAGTGTAAAGGGCATCATTTCAGCTGTATCTCATATTGTACGAGTTACCATGTATTGCACTACCTCGAATAAGTAACGCTTCACTTATAGAGAAGACTACTGTTACTTATTCTCATGGGCACCATCACCCAGGCCGCACCGTTTCAAGGTTTGTTGGCCTTTAATTGGTGGGTGGGCAGCATCTTGGTATTGCAAACATGACAACCCAGTTGTGAAGATAATTCGACAATATGAGAGATGCCAAAAGGTGTACGTGATAATGTTTAAGTAATACATGCAATATATGGTAACTCGTTGTGAAGGATGAGCACAACAAGAGATACCGTTGAAATTATGCCCTTTACACTACTATCGTAGTTTTTTTCCTTTAGGAGTTGTCTGTGGTGTTTATACACCTATATTATATAGAGTTTACATAAGTAAAGAGCTATTTGCTGTTTTTCTTTGCATCCTTTGCCAAAGATTTCTCGTAATCTGCCTTTGACTGCCTAACCTCCTTTTTGACTTGATTACAGACTAGCTTATATCTACCATAGGCTTCTGTGTCGCCTAAGGTGATGTGGTTACAAAGGAACTGGATGCAAAAAATAATTTTGATATCATATACTTGGATTTCAGGAAAACTTTTGACTCTGTTGCGCATGAAAGACTACTGTACAAATTGGATCAGAATGGTATTAAGGGTAAGTTTCTGCAATGGATAAAAGGATGGTTGAGTGGAAGAAGACAGAGGGTAGTAATCAATGGGTGCTGCTCTTCGTGGACTAATGTTATTAGTGGAGTCCCACAGGGTTCAGTGTTGGGTCCATTGTTGTTTTGTATATTTATCAATGATACTGATGAAGGTATGTCAAGCTTAGTATCGAAGTTCGCAGATGATACAAAGGTTGGCAGGGTTGTTAATGACAGTAGTGGCAGTGTGTTACTGCAACAGGATCTAGAAAATTTTGGGCAGATGGGCTGAGAAGTGGCAACTGAAGTTTAACATTGAAAAATGCAAAGTACTGCATATGGGTAGAAGTAGCCCCAGAGAAACGTACCACCTGTGTGGTACTACACTTAAGGAGGTAGAAAATGAAAAAGACCTGGGAGTATTTGTGCAGTCAGATATGAAATTTTCTGAGCAATGCAGGCAGGGCAGGTCATGGGGTGTTCTCAATTATATACAGGAATTTTGTTAGCAAGGAAAAGGAGGTGATTGTCCCTCTGTACAAGGCAATGGCCAAGCCACGCCTTGAGTGCTGCGTACAGGTCTGGAGACCTCATTTTAGGAAGGATATAGATTTGCTTGAGCGTGTACAGCGAAGGGCAACAAGATTGGTGAGGGGAATGAAGGGATCTTCTTACCAAGAGAGGCTTAAATTCTGCAAATTGCAATGGCTGGAGACTTGGCACCTGCGAGGTGATCTGATTGAGGTGTATAAGGCCTCGAATGGGTTGAGCATGCTGAATTCTGATGGGATTTTTCCACTTGTTCAGATTACGAACCTAAGGGAGCATAAATTGAAATTGAGCAAGGACAGATGTAGAATAGATGTGCGGAAATTTTCCTTTAGCCAGCGGGTGTTTATTTGCTGGAACAAACTTCCGTCTGTCGTTGTGGAAGTTGATAGGTTAAATAAATTTAAAGAGGAACTGGAAAATATTTAGAGGGGATTGTTTTGTAATTTTTTTTTTTTGGCTGATGCTGCATAAGCTCATAAGCTTGCTTTCTTGCATCACATGTCACTACTACTACTACCAGTTAATTTATATGTATCCCATGCATATTTCTTCTCTGCCACATGTCTCATTAGTTCATCTGGCATCTATTTAGGCCTAAACCTTGAACAATATTTATTAGTTGGTATGAAAAGCCTAGTAGCTTCCGATATTAATTCTTTGAACGCTTCCCATTTAGAATTTGCTGTTGGTAACATCATCATCAGTTGGTCCCACAGTATAGAATTTAAAACTGTCAGACCACCGTAGTCACCTTTACGAAAGCAAAAACCCTTCCCTTTACACCTGATAGCAGTTACTTCTTTGAGTAAATCCCACATCAGCACACTGTGATCACTGCCACCTAGTGGTTCCTTTATCTGCAAATTCTTAATGCATGAAGAATCACTACTGATAACCAGATCAAGAGTATTACTTCCTCTGGTTGCCTCCCGAACATGCTGCTATAGAAAACAATCATCCAATAAATCCACAAAAGCTTTTGCTAGTGTGTGAGTGACCAATCCACAAGTTCCAGTCAATATCAGGGAAATTAAAATCCCCCATAATAAGAAAATCTCATTTACTGGCCCACTCTATTTCTCTGTACTGCTGTTCATTATACTCAGTCATTAGGCCTTTAACACACTCCTACTCTCAATTTTGCTTTCCCAGTCTTTATGTCACACCAAACTGACTCGACAATGCACTGGCCACCCATATCAACTGGCTACACTTCCTTAGATTTTATGTGTTTTATTAACTAATAGCATAACCCCTCCTCCCTTCCTATCCTGTCTATCCTTTCTGTACACATTGTACTCCCCAATTTCCAGTTCTGCATTCCTTATATCTGTGTGACACCACGTCTCTGATATTCCAACAATTAGCCTTTGATGTTTTGACCAACACCTCAAATTGATCAAATTTATTTACCAAACTCTTAGCATTGGTGCCCACGCAAGCATACATTCGCCTGTTCGTATTCTTAACTACCCTAACACATCCCATGTATTTACTTGTTCCGCGATAACACCCAGCAGTCTCTGAAATCCCCCGCACCATGTTTCCCACGCTGCTGATCATTCCAGTAGAAGCAGTACAAGAATCACTTTCACCTCTGCCAGCGGCTACTGTTAATCTATTAGTCCCCCCCCCAGCTATCAGTTTTCCGACCAACCTAACACTGCCTCGATTGTATCAGCAAATATTATCACTTTTATTATCATCTATTTATTAACCTTAGGTTCGCCCCCTGAACAGCCAGTGGGCTTAGGAGGGTATTCTTGCAACCTTTCTATTTAAGTGTATCCCATCCGTGCAGAAGCAGTCTCTCCTGGTAACAAGCATAGGCCAGGCTGTGAAAAATTCTATCCCATGAGTCTTGCACAATCTGTCCAGAGCCGAATTGACTGAGAAGGCTCTCATTATATACTCCCTCCTATCGTGTCTGGGCAGAATTGCTAACACTTTCAAATTCAACCCTAACTGACGGCTGTTTTTCAACATTGGCCTGTACTTGTTAAGTAATTCCGCCGGTCTCCTAATGTTAATATCATTTAAGTAGTTTCTCGCATTTAAGTAATAAATACGAGAAACAGGACTAAGCATTCCCATATGCTATTTGGAATTTTGGTATTCGTAATCTCTACAGCATTTGTTAATTTCTGCTATGCATTTTACTCTATCAAAGATGGATTAGTTTATGACATTCACTTTTATAATTATAGTCGCGGGCAATAGTATGTTTTGACTCCATTATTTTCCGTGACAGTAACAAGTTTTGCCCCTTTTCACTCGGGTAGAAGAGGTCTGAATTCGAATCAGTAGGAGACTGGAGGTATTGTTAATGGGCTCTTCGCTTTGGATGTAGTTAGTCGATCTAAGGAGACGGAGCAGAGTTTCTCTCGAATTTTTCAGCCCGCATAACATACAAATCGGCCCGTGACACACATTTCTTCAGACGTTAAAAACTGAAGCAATGTGGCTTAAGACGCAGATGCTCGTAAAACCAATAACAGTATCAACGACTTTATCAGGAACCAACACTCCTGATAATAATTTTGTGGATTAATTTTACGGTCTGCTCAGGAACACCAATACTGAGAGAGAGAATTTGAAAAAAATTACCTCGTCTAACGAATCCCGGTTCTTGCTGTTTGTCGAAATACCAAGTTTCGGGAAACTTTAACGATGGTTTTTTTTTGTTGTTGTTGTTACAGAATTTTATGCGCATCAGCGACTTGGATTTTTTTTTTTGGTAGTTGTTGGCGCATCGACTTCTGTGGCCAGAATGCACCTCCCAAGGTTTTTGCAGTAATTTGATCCAAGCCCGAGGCAGGATTCAAACCCGCGACCTTTGGGTTGCTAGGCAGGCACTTCACCCACCCGGCTAGCCCGGTCGGCAGCGACTTCGACCATATTGCGCCGTATACATGTCTGTAAACTGCGTGTGTCCTGTAGTCGATTTTCCTCTTTCGTACACGACAAACCGGAGTTTCATGGTAGAAACCATGCTACCTTCGCCTGAGACTGAACTAACAGGAGCCATAAAAATTCCTCGCGTCATTGTCTGAATTTGAGCTCAAGTTTTTTTCACCCAGTGTGGAGAGAATAATGATTATATTGAGGGAACGGTCCCAATACTTGCAGATTAGTTGGAAGAGTTTCAATCTTACCTAGTAAAGGAAAAAAGCCTAGTGATAAAAAAAGAGTGTTAAGACAAGATATTAAAAAAAACTACTACATTACGTTCCTAAAAATCACAGAATTTTATGAGATTGTGAACTGGAAAAGTAATGAAAACGAAGTAATCTGATTTTTATAAAGTTTAATGATGTTTAAAAGTGTATTAAATCTAAAAAAAAAAAAAAAAAAAAACACATTAACGTTGTGCTTTCTTTCCATTAATGCTTTTGCTTTTTATTCATAATAATACAAGTTTGTTTTTTGTGCAATTTATGATATTTCAATAAATCCTTACCTAATTAAAACTATTTTTTTAAATTTTGAAAATGGTTACAATGACTACGGATATGTAATAAAAAAAATAAATACTTTACTAAAGGATAATAAGATGACAGAAGATTCATTTCAAAAAATTCACAATTCATCTTTAATGCTACTAAATAACACTGACTCGAATCTGTAAAACGTCTTTATTATGATAAAATAAAATAAAATACATGCGTACTGATTGTATAACTATATATTAAAATATTAAAACAATATAAAATAAATTATGTATAACAAGAATAAAATATATAAAATTAAAAGAGATAAAAGTTGTTTAAAATCATTAATACAGGAGCGTTCAGCAGCAGCGGCCGCCTTCATCCGCTATTGTGGTTGCAGGATGACCGACAATCTATATGTACCACACATCTCAGCAGGTCTGCGACATGAACTATGGCGTACGCGCACGGTTCACTTCTCGTGTATTGGAACAGGAAAATGGACGGAACACTAAACCATTCGTCCCTTCGTAGGATAAGGGCTTCAAAGAGTGGATGAATGCGACAGCCCTTATCCCTATTAAGAGTGTAGCGCTCGGACGAACATATTCTTAAACTCTCCAGCCATTTCCGTTTCCAAAAGCCATGTGCCTTATCCACGATCACAGCTTCTTTAGCAGTGATGCCATGCCCAGTTTCCCAGGCATGTTTCGCTACAGCTGAACCTCCGTAATTTGCAGTCTTAAGGGCTCTATTGTGTTCCCCAACGCGATCCCTCAGTCTGCGTTTCGTTTCCCCACATAATACCCCCCACAATCAGACACTCAATTTCATATATGACCCCACTAGTGTCATTACCCGCAATAGGATCTTTAGTTGCGGACACTACTGTGTGCAGCCTCCTACCTGGCAGCTGCACACAGCGTATCTTACACGAACGCAAGATACGGGAAATGGGTTCCGAAATGCCCGGATAGTAAGGGATGTATGCGGTGGAAACAAGTGTAAAAGCATCCCTGCGACTGTTGTTCATACCTCTTAAACACCTCTCAATAATGCTCTGAAGGTAATCGCACGTTACTAGGTCTGCTGTAACACGTTTAATCTCCTCGCCTCTCTCTTCAGACGAGGAGCAGTAGGACCCCACCCTTTCCAATAAGGCCTTAACCACACTACTTTTGTGGTAACTGGCCTGAGCTGTTTTGAAATGTGTGTATTGGCCCCGTTACATAGGTGTTCTGTAAACCTTAGTTTTCAAGTGTTGGCCTTCTCTGTATACACACACGTCTAGGAATGGAAGGTTTAAGAATATGTTCGCCCGAGCGCTACAGTCTTAATAGGGATAAGGGCTGTCGCATTCATCCACTCTTTGAAGCCCTTATCCTACGAAGAGACGAACGGTTTAGAGTGGCCCGTCCATTTTCCGGTTCCAATGCACGAGAAGTGAACCGTGCGCAGACGCCATAGTTCATGTCGCAGACCTGCTGAGATGTGTGGTACATATAAATGTAGATTGTCGGTCATCCTGCAACCACAATAGCGGATGAAGGCGGCCGATGCTGTCGAAAGCTCCTGTATTAGTGGTTTTAAACAACTTTTATCGCTTTTAATTTTATATATTTTATTGAATTTTATTCTTTTTATACAACATTTATTTTATTTTGTTTTAATATTTTAACATATAGTTAAATAATCAGTAAGTATGTATTTTGTTTTATTTTATTTTATTTTATCATAATAAAGACGTTTTACAGATTCGAGTCAGTGTTATTTAGTAGCATTGCAGATGAATTACAGAGTTCCTGACTCCAGAGGCCTTTTCAATGACATTCACAACAGTTCAAGCTCGTTCAAAGTTTTTTCAATTTTTGAAAAATTTAGTTTTCCTGACTTATTTGTTACCCATTTCAAAATAATCGATCCAATTATGGAAACTGGTAAAAAATAATCTACTTTACATAAACAGCAAAACAACATTAAGATTATTCTGATGAACGGAATAAATAAGCTATTGTATTGTCAGAACAGTGTTTTATTCATTAGTATATAATGACAATTGTCATAAAGGACTTTTTTCTGTTATATACAATGTGCAATCATTCTTTCTCCCCACCCACCTCTCTAAATCCAAACTAAGTTGCTCTTTCAAACAATAAAGGAATCTCTCAATATTGCACCTAAATCAAACAGTTTATACAGTCGAAGTTATTGGCTGGGACCAACCACATAGGACTTTATAACGTGTGGGATTAAAAAAGACGATCGCTATAAAAAGCTTCGACTGTATAAAAAATATTCAAATTACTCGGTAATAACTGTACACACTTTTCTTTCTTCTTTTACAGCTTTGAAAGGACAGTTTATCCGTGGAGTAATTGTAAGATGTGAAACTAAAGAGGAACTAGAGCTAAACAGTATCCAAGTAACAGTTTTGTAAGTTGAACTAATATAAATAAATTCTACCTAAAATTATTTACGAAATATGAAAAGATATAGCGAGTTGACATAAAGTCAAAACAGTAAAACCATATATTGCGATTCTTGACTATAAATGCGATTATATCACTCTATATTTACGTCCACAAACGGAGTTTCGCGTATTACGACGAAAACCATCGGGATTAATCTTAACTCAAAACTGTTGCTATTGGTCGCAGAGCACACAGTCATCAATTTAAAAAAATAGTTTAATTTTTTTAAATTACACCATGTATGGTTTGTATAAATTGATGGTAATGTCTGTTGGCTACCCAGGTTTAAAATGTATCATACGCAAACAGCGAAGAATACTACTTTACTTAAGCCCTTTTTTAGGTGCGTTTGCAAATGCACAGAGCTCCTATCAGCTTTACCTTGTCTGTCCACATGTACAAACTCGACTCCAACGCTACTAAGTTATCCACTATTCAAAGTTGTGTTCTCCTTGGCCTACTTCACGTTTGCGAAACAGTATCAATTCCCGCTCTAAAGACCCTTGCGGGCACTATAGCACTTGACCTGCATGTTGTGTTTAGAGGTCTTTGTTTTTACATCTGCCAAGGCATTTCTGCTGAATTTCAGGGAATCATTGTTAATCCTCAGGCTGATGCCTCCGTAGCCAGGTGGGCAGGAGCAGTAGTGCATAGTGCACGCTTCTTGATTAGACGGGGTTCGAGCCTGTGACGACCAAATACGGAGGATGCGGAAGGTCAGGGAATGACCACCGCATATCCTCAGCCCGAATAAAGGGTGAGGGTTGGCGTCAGGAAGGGCATCCGGCCGTAAAAATTGCATGCCAAAACAATAAAAAACGCTGACCCCATATAATAATGGGTAAAAGGCGAAGACAAAAAAGATGAGATGGTAAAAGGGTGGCTCATCACCCTGTTTAACCATCTCAAGAGCCAGTACTCTTTCCCAAGGAATCTCTTGAGTTGAGCAGGAGAGGTACCAGACCAAAGCACAGATGCATAGAGCGGTAACAGGGATCAAATTTCTTTGGACGTAATCCAAGATGAACTCTCGAGGCCTAAGACCGACCAGCTCCTGTAGGATTGCCCAGAGAGCAGCAAGCGTTTTCTGCCTGGCCATTTTGAGATGGTCTTTGAAGGTTAGTCTTTTTTTTTTTTTTTTTTTTTTTTCAATGACGGTCCCGTTGATTTTCACTGTAATTTCATTCTTTGTCTTCCTTTTTGTGAAGGTAATCTGGGCCACTTTCTGAGCGTTCAACTTTGGTCGAGACATCGTAGATAATCCTGAAGCTCAACCAGGACGTTCTGGGTTTTGGAGGTGACTGCATCTACGTTTGCTGGATCACCTAATGTGACGAGCATCTTGAGATCGTCAGCATATTAGAGGAAGTTTGGGTGCTTCGCAAGGAAGGGCTCCAAAACAATAGCAAAGAACCATGAGGAAAGAACTTCCCCTTGTGGGATGCCGACAGAGGTCGTGATGGTGCTCTCCAATATATTGTTATATTTGATAATAATTTTCCTGTTGTTAAAAGTTGGTTTAGAATAACAAGTAGGTTTCCTTTGGTTCTGAAATAATGTTTTAAAATTTTCACCAGCTCTCTTGTGCAAAGTGTGTCAAAAACTGCTTCTATATCCAGGAATACGATTTCGAGTTGTTTCTTAGTATTTAGGGTTTTTTTGGATTGCCCAGCTGGTCATTAAGAGATTAGACAGTGTGGACCTTCTAGGAATAATAGTATGGAGATGATGTGGTCGTCCGTTGAAACACTGTTCGACTAAGATGGGCTGGATCAATTTTTCAAATACTTTCAGCAGCCCGCAGGATATGGAGATTGCTCTGTAGCCTTTTAGGGCATTCGGTTTGTTAGTTTTCGGTACTGGTAGGATGTGATAGATATTCCACATTGTCGGTGTGAAACCAGACTGTAGAATGCGGTTGAATATGTTATGCAAAAGGTCGATCACGTAGGCACTGCAAATTTTCAGAATGAAGAGCGGAAATCCGTCGAGACCAACTGTAAGTTTGTTGAGTAGGCTGTTAATTGCTTTCATTATCATATCTCGCGAGATCGTAACATGCGTAAGTGAGGTCCTAGCTGTATCTGTGATGGTCGCTACAGGGAGGGGAGGATGTTGTTCCAGATCAGGGTGGAAGGTTGACTGTATCCACTGTTTGAAGGTTTCTTCATCCATTATAGCATCAAGTGTTCATACTCTGCGATATTTTATTATTATTATTTTTTTTATAATAAATCTTTATTTGTCCTTCCAAATTTAAAATATATGTGTACATTGGGTAAGTGACAAATTCCCTTCACGGCAGAAAATGCCAGGGGATTACCATAAAAATGTGAATAAAAGAATGTCTAAAATATACAAGAAAGGTTAAATATACACGAAAAGATGAAATATAAACTGCATTACTCATCACTATATTTCTGTCTAGAGTCCCTGGCAATTGTAATACAAAAGTTCATCTTAATATCACATCCACTGAATCAACTTGTGCGAGATATACACTATTCAATTATACACACAGTTCTTGACAGAAATTCACACAACTACTAGGCAACAGTAGCCTCACTGCGGTTTGTTTCCTATATTTCGAACCTTCTATGAGCCTTAGTAGGTCAATTCCGATATGTGTTAGGAACTGAATTGATTCTAACGCACTGGCGAGTATAAACCTGTCGGACATCTTCAGTCTGTTGGTCTTCATTCTCAAGGATTTTGTACCTCTTAATGCAGATGGCGGGATGTGCCACTCACAAAAGCTGCCAGAAGCATGGTGATGATATCGTGCGTCATCATTTTGATTGTGGTTATTAATCGTTTCCAGGCAATGATGTCTGGTAAACGCTGCAGTTTAAGCTGTTCAGAGAGCTGCGTGGTTCTTAACTGTTGAGGGAGATGGTGCTTATGGTTTGCCCACTTCAGCAGCCAGAATTCACTCGCATATATTCTCCTAATGTGGGTAGGGGGTGGCTGACGCCCACAATTCGGTGCCACACAAAATGGCTGAATACACTGTGGTTCTTAAATATCGTGCGGGTGTTGTAGTCTGTTTCACGTGCAAGAAGTGCTGTTTTGTTGGCCAACGTAAGTAGTTCATTTTACAATCAGGTCAATGAGACTTGAACGTAAGTTTAGTATCAATTGTTACTCCCTTATAAATGTTATAAATTAGATCGAGAGATACATAGGGATGATATATGTGCAATATGGCATGGTAGTGGGCGCTAGATGTACCCGTATAAGTATCTCGGAAACTGCAAACCTGCAGGAGTTTTCATGTACGATTTTGTCTCAGGTACAAAGGGTACTAGGAAAGTTTTGCAATATGACGCAACAATGAATCACAGGAAGCTGCTTGTTGCTGCATGTTGAGACATGTTCATACGTGCATAGTAGCCGCCACGGCAAGTCGATGGGCTCAGTTATTCATTAGTAGTGAGAGTGTAAAGTGCTTGCGATGGCATTGTGGTCACGAAATGAGATAAGGGCAGTTTTGCGGTATAATTTCGTGCGTGGTTTAACCATAGACCAGTGCTTAGAAGAAATTACTCTTGCACTAGATGATGATTGTCCACATCGTACAACGATATTCAGGTGGTATAGAGAATTCCAAAGGGGAAATTTCACTCTGGAGGATTCGGAGAGGCCGGGAAGGCCACGAACGTCAGTTACGGAGGAAAACGTTACTGCTGTGAGGAAAATGCTTGACGAAAACAGGCGAGTGACCTACAACAGATAGAGGATACTTTGGGCCTAAATGCACCAGCAATTCGTTCGATTCTGCAAGATCATTTGCACGTGAAAAAACTTTGTTCTCTCTGGGTGCCGCATCAACTGACTGAAGAGCAGATGACACGACGTCTGACTTGGTGCCGGGAGATGTTAAAAAAGTTTGATAAGGGACAATCTCGGTATGTGAACAACATCGTGACAGGTGACAAGACTTGGCTGTACTATTACGATCTGCCGACCAAGGCTCAAAACAAAGTTTGGGTCTTTGATGATGACGACACACCCGTAATTGTCAGAAAATCCCGATCTGTAAAGAAGAAAATGATAGCTGTATTTTTCAAATCGAGTGGAATTGTGGAACGTGTCGTTTTGGACACGCAGAAGACAGTCACAGCTAAGTGGTATACTGAACAATGCCTGCCTAAAGTCATTGGATCTATGAAGAACCTGCGGCCAAAGTCAAGAATGGACACCTGGTACCTCCATCACGATAATGCTCCAGCTCACCGCTCCAAAGCGTGCACCGAATATTTGACCACGACAGGACTGAAACTTCTCGAGCACCCTCCCTACAGGCCAGACCTTGCTCCCTGCGACTTTGCACTGTTCCCGCATGTGAAAATGAAGCTAAAAGGGAGGCGGTTTTCCAGTGATGAGGACCTTCTACGGGCTTGGGACAACGAGTGTGCTTTACTCCCTAGTGAAACTTGGCAGAACTGGTTTAAAGATTGGTTTCGGAGGATGGAGAGGTGTATTGAATGTAGAGGAAATTACTTTGAAAAAATTAAATAAACAAAGCTGTATTGAAAAACTTTCCTAGTACCCTTTGTATAATGACATGGATTAAATAATCATATAATATGCATAAAGCCAACTGGGATCCCTTGGTCGAAAACAGCTCGTTGATTTGAGAGGCCAAAGAAGGCGACTTGTGCAGGGTAACGGAAAGAAGACAGTCAATCAAATAATAATCAGAACAACCGGTGATATCAAAAGAAGCATTTCAGAACTCAGAGCGCATCTTATCTTGCCACAGACGGAGCATCGTAGCCAACGACTAAACCGGTTTGCACTTCAATCAGGAAAAAAAAACAAAAACAAGAAGGTATAGTTAGAGTGGGCTCGGGGACTTCGACACTGGCCAGAGGATTGAAAACATGTTGCTTGTTCTAATGAATCCCAGTCCCTAAAGTTTGGCTGATGGGTAGACCAACACATGGTGAAAACAACATGACCCATGAATCTGTAAGACACTAAAGTCTTACAGATACCTATTTCTCTTAGTAAGAATAGCGGGTCGAAATACGGCAATTTTACGAACAAAGAAAACAACATTCCAGAAATATTTCAGTTAGTAGGATTGGGCCTGTCGGTACAGCACATAAAGCATAGATGCAAATATCAATATGGTAGGGTGTGGAATAAAGTCAATATTAAAAGTATCAGAACAATGGACAAACAGCCAGTAGAGAGGACTACGCCACGAAACAAGGGAAATTTAAATGGTGCTCAAGGAACTAGTCGACATTAATTTAATTCCTCTATCATACCACCACTGGAAGACGCGGCACGTAGTCATCAATAGAGGAGTCTAACGGTAAAAGATGAAAGGGTTCCATTGTAATGGAAAAATAAAGCTGTGTGTTAGTAACGTATGAGAGGAATAATTTAAGAAATAACATAGCGATTGGATGAAGTTTGAATTAATAGGCGGAGATATGCAAATAAGAGGGATATTTACAAGGTTTTCGCTTGAAAAGAAAATATAATAAATGTTGGAGAGGAAAAAAAAGTGTGTTAATGGGGGGGGGGGAAGAGTGATGGAAGGATGGTGCGGAATTCAGAGTGCTACAAGAGTGATGTAGCGATGTGAGAGTGCTAGCTGGTAAAGAAGTATATTACATTGTGGCTTGAAGAGAGAAAAGTGTAACTGCAAAAGGTGTGGAATTCTGTCAGTAAGAGAAAAGGGAAAGGCTTAGTTCAGCAGGAAAGCGGATCACAGAATAGCTGATGAATTCCAGGAAAGGCTCCGAAAGATATAACTATAATTCCTCAGATCAGAGATCCTTAAAACTTTATTAAATTGAAAAACAGAACAGATCAGTGTAACGTTAATGGAGTGTGAATACTGTAATGATTACTATGATTACTAGAGGGATGAAATATATATAAATGAAGTAATTTGTAGAGAAATAAGAGACATTTACCTCTAAATGGGAACAACTTTTAGTTAAATTATATTTTATGACTTGCCTTCATAATATACAATTTCTAATGGATATTTGTGCAATTCCAGGTGCGTTTTCGGAATTATTGGATTTCTTCTTAGTGTTGGTACGTTCTACGACTTGATAACATGCTTTAAAGTGGATCCTACAACATTAAAAAATACCATTAAAGCCCAAGGTATGTTACTATATGATCTCTCTCTCTCTCTCTCTCTCTCTCTCTCAAACTGAATATTATAAGTACATAAGAAGAACCATGTGATTCGTGCCTTTGCCATTCGCTGATTTACTTATTCGCAACTGTTTTGTGGATTATAGGCATTTGCTGTGTCCCACTTGCGGACAGCATTTTGATCTTACGTTCCTCCTTACAAGTGTGTGTGTGTGTGTGTGTGTGTGTGTGTGTGTGTGTGTGTGTGTGTGTGTGTGTGTGTGTGTGTGTGTGTGTGTCAAGCGCCAAAGCAACAAAGGCTAAGAAGAATCGGCATATTGTGTATTCTACGGTTGATTGGATTTGCTGAACGAAAAACACGATTGTTGACGACTCATTAAGTGCACTTAAACTTGTTAGGACCAGGTTAATAAAAGTTACCTGAACTAAGTTTAAGCTTTTCAGCACATTTGCGATAATTTTTATAATTTTAGTTTAGTTTTTAAGAGAAATTTTTAAATGCAATTCACTAGTGCTTATTTTAATATTTTGTATTACAGGTTACCTTCGCATAACACGGTAGTTAGCTCTCTATAAAATCTCGTGTAGTGCGAAACCGTGTTATACTGGACTAAGAACCAGTACAAAAATGGAGATTACGTTCCGAAAGCTAACAAAAATATACCCTTGTTTTTATAACTATAGGAAACTTAATTTTTATTAAAAATAGTAATATATAACTGAACAAACATCTTACAAACTGATACATCTATGTCAGTATGTACATTCCTTTAATTTTCTTCCTCTTCATCGCTGCTAAGCACAACTAAACGAGAACGTTTATCTGTTGCAGAATATCTTCACCTTCTGAACTTTCTTCTGCAGCATCTAGATTTCGTGTATCTTCTGCTCTCTTTAAAAAATCACTAATCTGGGTTTGTTTGATAGATCTTTGTAAATTTCATAGTATGGAGCTAAGCATTTTTGAAGCTCCCTTTTCGACTTTTTTTCAGTCGAAGGATCTGCATTCAAAGAATAAAACTAATTGCTCAACTAAGTTTATGCCTTCCCGTACGCTTTTCAGTGTGAAATCTGGAACTTCAGAATTTTCATCTGCGCTATCATCCTCTGAATTCATATGGTTTACCTCCGATGCCATTTCCATCAAATCCGCTTCGCCAGCCTCTTTTTCTACCAGAATTTCTTGAACGTCTCCCGTAGTCATATCATCAAAACCTTCTCCTCCTACCGACTTAGCAAGTTCTACTATCGCACTGATTCCGTTTACTGCTGGTTGGACCATATTTCCTGAATGAACTAGCTCTGGCCATACATTTTTCCAACGCGCATTTAATTTTGAGATTTTAATTCTTTGAGCAATAAAAGCTATTATTTCAATACAGCCCACAATTGAAAAATTATTGACAGGCCTCCATCACTTCAATATATTCAAAACCATTTTTTTCCAAAATCCATAAAAAAAAAAAAAACATTATAAGTTTTAAAGGTAGATATAACTCCTTGATCTAATGGCTGAATTAAAAGAAGTTGTATTAGGTGGGAGGAACACTACTTCAACGTTTGGATGACTGAAATCTTTTGGATGGCCTGGCGCGTTATCCAACAGTAATAAAACTTTGAAATCTAGATTTTTTCTGCTTTAAATAGTTTTCCACAGCTGGCACAAAACAATTTAGAAAACATTCTTTAAATAAACCGGCAGTTACCGGGCATTGTTTTCCGCCAGATATCTGTCTCATCAGTATTGAAAACTTTATGTGGTGTGTATCCGTGTTCAATTTTTTTTGAAATTCCTCTACATACCTCTTGGTCGCTTCATTATCAGCCGAGGCACTTTCTCCTTGAATTCTTATGTTATGCAATGAGAAGCGGTGTTTAAATCACTCAACCTTTACTGGCAACAAACTCCGGGTTAACAGAAGATGCTCCATTTTCTTTTAAATTGTTGTAAATTTTTAGTGCCGTTGGTTTAATTACATTTCCATCTGATGAGATCGTTTTTTACTGCTATCGTCAATCCAAATACTGAATGCTTTTTCCGTTTTGTCAATTATTGGCGCTCGGGAACGAGCTATCATATTTGCAGAAATGAAAGATCCTGCAGCAACAGCAGTTATAATTTTCTGTTCATTTTTCTTTATGGTTCGGATTGTTGCTTCATTTAAATTTAAACTTTCTGAAACGTATGATACGTTTTCCCCTTTTTTAAGATGATCCAAAATTTGTATCTTTTATTCTAGAGAAATAAATTCTTTTGAGCGGTGCTTTTTTTACTTTCCTTAGGCATAATTTAGGCTGGATCTCAATTCAAAACAAAGAAATTATTTCTATACGGTTCTGAAGTAAAGTTTAGTAATATATACCAGGAAAAATTTATAAAAGATCAAATAAAAACCAAAATAACCTTACAAAAACGTTAAAAGTCAAGCTTCGAAGTCAAATTTTTATGGTCTCAAAAAAGCACAAGTTTAATAGCACAGAACAAAAACAGAGAAAATTTCCATTGGGGGTTTCCCCCTCCAAAAAAAAAAAAACACACATACAGGGATTTCCCAATATATATATATATATATATATATATATATATATATATTTATTTATTTTTTTTTATTTATTTATTATTTTATTTTTATTTATTTATTTATTTATTATTTATTTATTTATTTTTTTTGCATAACTAGCGAGGATTCATAAAAAAATAATGGAAATGTTGAAAAATTACATCCAATATAATAGCGCAGTTTTTCCCGAATAAAAGCTCAAAAATACCGTGTTATGGGAGGTTTACCACAATTCTCTAACCGCGTTTTAGAAGTACAGTGTTATACGGGGGGGGGGGGGTTGCCTGTATTTAAATCTTTCCTTTCTACTTCAATTGTTGCCTCAACTGGATAAAAGTTGAAAGTGTTAAGGTCTTTGTTTTAATTGCGGTCTCCAGGGTTTCCCCTATATACCGCAGTAGCATCTGAAAAGGCAAAAGGCCAAGGCCGGCAAGTGTAATATATGTAGGTGTGTAAGTATGTGTGTTATGTTGAATGTTGAGTGCCGGCACCTGGAACTTTGCAGCCAGGGGACACCTGATTCCCGACCTTGTCACGAAGATGTGTGCCAGGGACTGCTTTTAAACTGAAATGGGTAATAGAGTGAGAAGTATTAGTATTAGTAATGGCAGCATGGTGCAAGAAAGCCTATGGCTTATGCTGCACCAGCCAAAAAAAAAACACGAATAAAACAATGATAAAAAAATAATAATAAATAATAATTAATAAAAGAAAAGGAAATTAAACCTATCATCCTGTGCACTTCCCTTACCCGAAGTTACTATCCATATGACCTTTGACTTTCCCCAAACTATCAGCCTCTACCACCGATGTAGGCAACTTATTCCAGTAATTTATAACTTGCTGGCTAAAATAAAACTTCCTGCAGTCCAATCTAAACATTTCCCCCCATAACTTGAATTTATGTCCCCTAGTTCTAGCATCATTTATAATCTTGAAATTCATTCATTCATTTTACTGATGCCTCTCAAATCTCCTCCAAGGTGTCTAGTTTCAAAACTCTGCAACCCACATATTCGAAGTCTTTCTTCATAAGGACGCCCTTTTGCCGATCTCACCAGGCGAGTTACCCGTCTTTGCACCCTTTCAAGAAGCTCGATGTCTTTATTTAGGTGCGGTCTCCATACTTGAACACAG
Source organism: Mastigoproctus giganteus (assembly GCF_048544385.1). Classification (NCBI taxonomy): domain Eukaryota; kingdom Metazoa; phylum Arthropoda; class Arachnida; order Uropygi; family Thelyphonidae; genus Mastigoproctus; species Mastigoproctus giganteus. The sequence continues at coordinate 106,860,726 of NC_143576.1, read as the reverse complement.
TATTCCAAGTGTGGTCTAACAAAAGCCTTATATAATGGGATTATGACGTCTTTATCTCTACTCGCAATTGTTCGATAAATCATCGGTAGGACACAATGGGCTTTCCTTACAACCAGTCTACAATGCTCGGAGAACTTCATATCTGATCGTATCGTAATACCTAAGTTCCTTTCCTCCACAACCGGCTTTAGTTCAACTCTGCCAAGTGTATTAAATTATTTTGGGATTGCTGTTTCCCAGGTGCAATACCTTACACCTTGCTGGATTAAAGCATAGCTACTATTTTTCTGACCATCCCTGGAGTCTAGCTAGGTCACTAGCTAGACTCCAGGGATGGTCAACTAGGAAGCTCTGCTTGACTGTGATCATTAACTACCCTGCCAATTTTAACATCATCTGCAAATTTAGACATCACGCCCTCTATCCCTTCATCGATGTCATTTATGAAAATTAAAAACAACAGTGGTCCTAATACTGATCCTTGGGGAACCCCACTTCTTACATCAACCCAAACTGAGGAATAGCCATTTATCACAACCCTCTGCCTCCTGCCCTGAAGCCATCCTGCTATCCATTTAAGGATTTTTCCAATGATTCCAACTTGTTCCAGCTTATAAAGCAACCGCTCATGTGGGACTGAGTCAAAAGCTTTGCTGAAATCTAAATAAACAATGTCGAAATTATTCCCTAAATCCAGCTCGTGAGTGACCCTTTCAAAATAGCGAACCAGATTTGTTAAACATAATTTTCCCTTTACAAAACCATGCTGAGTATCCTCCAGAATTTCAATTCTATCCAATGATCCTGAATTTCACCCTTGATCATTGCCTCCATGATTTTCCCTACCACTGGAGTCAGACTGACAGGTCGATAATTTCCCACTTCACTCTTAGAGCCACCCTTATGTATGGGAGATACATTGGCACTTTTCCAATCCAACGGAATCTCCCCAGAGTCTAGTGATGCTCGCATAATTAGCCTCAATGGTTCAATGCACTTACTTGCTGCCTCCCTTAAGATTATAAAGTATGGGAGCAGGGGGAAATAGAGATAGAAAGTAGGGGAAGAAGAAAAAGACACCCCCTAGAAGAACGAGTAACATAGAGGAAGAAAGGATAACAGATTTAAGAAAAACTAGTGAACAGATACTTAATCTAAACTTAAGACCGGAAAAAAGTACACGTCACAGGATGGCATCCTTCAGAGAGGAACTGTCACTGACAATTCACCTGTGAGTTATCCCCTTTTGCCTTGAACTCTTTTTTTTTTTTTTTTTGTTAGTTGTTGACGCATCAGCTTTATGGCCATAATGCACCTCCAAAAGTTTTTGCATTTTACTGTGATCCAAGCCCGAGGGGGGAATCGAACCCGCGACCTTTGGGTTGCCAGGCATGCACTTTACCTGGCTAGCCCGGTCGGCTGCCTTGAACTCGCTGCCGCATGTATCACCAAGGATCTAAACTGCATTCCGAATTTTCAATAGTGAGTAGCGACCACAATTTTACAAAATGGATAGCGTCGGAAGAAATTTGTAAGGTCAAGAGAAAACGAGAGGGCTTCAATTCAAGAGAGAGGAATTATAATGGACTAAGGTATTTCTTGGGCTGTATTAACTAGAAAGATAACTGTAAGTTATTGGAGACAAGTTCATAATGAGAAATAGTCAAGGAATTCATCCTGGTTCCCTAGAAATTTGGCAAAAGAAAGATGCCCAAGTGGACGACCAGAGAGGTTAAGGGTTTAATTGAACTAAAGACTAAAGCATGAGACAGTTACAGACTATCTCCACATACTGATTTTTATTAGTATTATAAGCGTATATGTAACACAAACCCACTGATGGGATAAGACCGTAAAAAACTGAGTAAGAAAAATCACTAGCAAAAAGAGCTGAAACTGTACACGAAGGTGTACATAATTCAGCCACGTGTCGTAAAAAAGCCCATGTAAAACTTCTGGCGTCACTGACGAGATTCAAACCCAGACCTTTTTCACCCGATGCAGGAACAAGGTGTTATATCCACTGTGATACCTACTACGACGGCAACGGTTAGATCGGTCATATTTGGCAATTGTCAATTACACTCCTCCACGAATATTATGTATACTGCGCCAGAAACTCACCGGGCATGCATATCGGCTCAGATATACCAATATAAATCACGTGGATCTGCCTGTGTAGCAGCAGTACTCTAAAAGCCAGTATAGGTTATGGATTGGAACTTAGACTTTCAAGGTGGAATGGGCGATGAATGCCACATTAGTAACTTTATCAGTAACCTTTGTGTTCGCACAACTGCAACTCATCTGAACCTCCCGAAATCCACTGTGGCGGATGTTATTCAGAGATGGAAGACCATAAGCGATACTACATCCTGGACTTTTCCACTACACTGAGCACAAAAAGGTCTCAGTTTAAATTCTATCTAATTACATGGGGAATTTTTATATTCCATTTTCATAACTTGGCTGAATTATTCCGTCTCAGGCGTAGTTGCATGGCTTTTTTTTCACCCCACCCCAGAAACTTGTTTGTTTATTATTTTATTTTGTAAATGGTCAAACCATGATTAACATCATCATCATCATATTAAACATGCAGCCTTCAACGTGCCACCAGGACAATAAGCCCATAGGCACTAAAAGTATCTCTAACAATCCCACCCCGGAAACTAGGGCTTTTTACCCAGGAAACAGTAAACCGCAATACTACTGTGGTATGGTTGCACAATTTGCAGACAATACTCTAACCAGAATCAATGACAAATCGACATGAATAAAAAAAAAAAAAAAAAAACGGAATGCTATAATTAGGTATCCCTGTTTAGAGGTGTCTGGATTGCGATTTAATGAAGGAAATGCAAACGCGTTTGTCAGGTATGTTCTTCCTAAGATGCAGAATAGAATTAAAAGAAAACAATTAATTCCAAAAATCACTAACAGGATAAAAACTTTTGCTGTGAACGATTAAACTGTTACATGATCTGTGTTGATGTGAGCAGTGAAAAGTGAAGAGTAAGGCAATAACACAGGCACGGTAACAACCATGTATGTTTAGCACCAAAGCAACTAAGACTATGAGGTGTCGGTATTTTTTTTATGAATACCCCAAACACGAAATATATTAGAATCTATAGTACTTAGCACCGTGAAAGAGTTGAATTGGTAAACCAAAGTTAAGATAAAGGACAAAAATTAAGATGGAGTGCGAATTAAAGAATGTTGGAAAGACAAGATACTTGTTGACATGAGACAACTTGATGAAATTATTGTAATTTTCAGGAATTACGTGTGAAGAGAGGTTGTTCTAGAAAACAGAAGCTGAAGGTATGTCAGGTATGCTCTTCCTATAAGGAAGAGAAAAGTTGGTTCTTATCTTGAACAGTCTTAGCACATTTATTGGTAAACCAAAGTTAAGATAAAGGACAAAAATTAAGATGGAGTGCGAAATAAAGAACTTCGTCCCTGTATTTAATTTATTTATGATTTCATCAAGAATAATTTCACTGATACGATCTGAGTAAACACTGAGATAAAAAGATTTAAAACAGTAACTCACAAAGGGAACAAAATAATGGTAATCTCTCAGTTCAACCCATTTTTCATTCTTGTAATGCAAAATGGGTTGAACTGAGTTTCTTTCATGGCCATTTTCAACACGAGGCTGAAAAAGGCCATGAAAGAAAGGCTCTGTTGGAGAAGAGAGTATCACCAAGTGGTGATCTGAGGTACCTAGATGACCACTCGCCGGGCCCCGTGTACTTTGAAAGGTTGATTGTGAGAAAAAGACCAAGAGTGTTGAGTATGTGTTGCTAGGATTATCTGGTATTCTGGTAAGTAAATGGATCATCTGAGTGAGGGCATTAGTAACTGAAAAATCTCTCTGCATCTGGAAAAGCTAGGTCCGTGTGAGTAGAAAATGGAAGCCAGTTAAGAGTTCTGAACATTAAAATCACCAAACAAAACTACCTCACTTTTAAGAAAGTTGGCTTTGAGAAAGTCGAGTTTCAAAGAAAGGAAGTCAAAGAGATCCAAGTGATTAGTGGAGTTCGGAGAACAATAGAACCAGCAAATGAATTTGACAGAATGGGGTAGAGAGATTTTAAGTCAGAGACGGTCGAAAAGATAAAATTCCAAATTACTAAGTCTCTGGAAGGAAATATCAGCGCGGAAATATGCACGAGTACCATCTTTTAAGCGAAAGGAATTGTACAGCAAATAATTAGGACAACTGAGATGAGTAGTGGTTGAATCAACCGATAATTGAGATTCTGTCAAAAAAAGTAAGTGGAGCTCGGCAGACTAAGTGGAAATGGACATAATTGAGATTGGAACTGTGAGCATGTATATTTGTGAAACGAATGAGGAAGTTTGTGGAATTTTGATCTTTTCACAGTGACGACTTCATGATATATTCAGTAACGAAGTAAAAATAGAAGGGGGCGTGGTCATGTTGTATGAAGAAATTAAATTTTTGGATATGAGGTATACACAGCAAGAATATACCCAGCTCCTTGATGTAATATGTACACGTCAATCTTCTTCTCATCCTTCTTTTCCCATTAAACACACTATTGTTGGCTATCGACTCAACAATGTCCCTGTATATTGTGAATTTATTGTCTATGTTTCTGTAAGAAAAACCCGAGTTTGAAGGAGGGATAAAAAAAATAAATAAGACTTCAGTCGCTGAGACCGACAAAATCAGCTTTTTTTTTTTTTTTTAATAAGTCCATGAAATTTCTTCATCACTGACAGGATTCAAACCCTGGCTTTTTCCACACTGTGGAGAAAACGCGGTGAATATATCCACTGTGCTCCTCGCGAGGGCTGATATGGTGACATTGCCACTTTATTGTTTAATGTTTTCATTTTACAGCATTACCGGAAAAAAACATAATGCTCCGTTACCTCCTGTTCATGACATTACACATGTACAATACCCACACACTTTTAAATCTCTGGCATTCCCAGCAAACTGGCACACCCACAATGAAAGCAACGCGAAGATGGGGGAAACCCCTGGTGCCGCATGACATCAATATACATTACCTTACCTTACCTTACACCTTACCTCCTGTTCCTCCCACAGCTTGACTAAGACCGCAGCTCTGCTGCCACCACCAAAGAACCAACATCATCTCCTGGACACAGAAGATGAGCACACACACACACACACCAGTCAGCCGATATGCGCAAAATGCCTACAGCTGAAGAAGAATTGAACTTGCCTTCCACAGCGACCGACAAACCAGGACATTGACTTTACCTGACCAAAACTGAAAGGAACAGGAGAAAACCCAAATTGATGAGAAAACATATCCACTAGGACAAGAGTGAACGGAGGATATCTCCAAATGATGTTGGAAGGCAAACTTCAACCCTCCGATTGCACTTTGGGACACAGGGTTCGACTCGGGCTCATATCTAGAACCGAGATAAGCAGACATGAAGAAACTGACTGAAATAACCTTTGAGAAAACGAAACATAAGCCAACCAAGTGGACTGGAAACCCAAACATCACAACCGAACTGAACAGCAGCAATTGCTGCCACATTCCCTATTGGCGACCTGTGCTGGGCTCTAGCCCAACACACTTTCATTCCCTTCCCTGGCGGGTGGAGGCGACAGTGCTCCTGTCCCCTCCTCTCCTCGCCACCCCCTATTTTTCTCCTGGTGGGGCACGAGCATGCCCCACTGTTCTGCCTTGGGGTCGCCTTCTCTATCGTTCCCATACTTCTGTCTTTCCCCCCAGTCTTCAGTCTCCCTCCCTGCCCTGCCTATATCACCAGCGACGCCCACACAATGAAAAATTTTTAAGTGTCCAAATTCTCACCGCATACGTTGAACCCCTTTCGGCTTAGCTAGATTCTAGCGTCCATCACCCCCTATTTTATTTTATTTTATATATATATTTTTTTTTTTTTCTCCATAGGCCCTAGCCACGGAAATCTCAGGAAACTAGGTGGCAGGGCCTGCCAGAGTAAATAATTTCTCAATACTGGTGTACCTGGTCTGCCTCCACGGGGCCATGTGTGTGCAACGTTGGGCTCCAGCAAGGGTCTATCGGCTAAATGGCCAGAAAAACAACGATACACAACACTACACTCATACAATATCCATACACTTTTAAATCTCTGGCCTTCCCAGTGAACTGGTACGCCTACAATAAAAGCAACGCGATGAGGGAAATCCCTGGTGCCGTTTGACACTAAATACACTTTACCTCCTGTTCCAGGAGGGAGATGTTGGATTCGTCAATTAGCATACTTTATGTGCCTCGACGTGGTCACAATTTGTGGTCTAGCAGAACAACAAACCGAGTAACCGTGTGTTGTTGTATTAGGAGCATCAACGACTAAGACCATATTGCTCCTTATATACTGTCTGTAAATTGCGTCTGTTCTGTGGTCTCTTCTCTGTTTGCTGGACGAAAAACCCAAGTTTCCGGGAGGAAAAAACTATGCTACCATCGCCTAAGGCTGACTAACTCAGCCACGTTATGAAAAACCCATTAATTCCTCACGTCATAGACGAGACTCGAACTGAGGTCTTTTCTACGGGGGAGAGGACGCGATCCTACCAACTGTGCTATTTACGAGAGCAGTAACGCCATGGTCAACAGCAGAGATAATGCAACGGGACTGATCTCACGTGCCGCGTGATGCTATCAATCAGGACTGCTAGGTTAGGAATGCTGCCACGATACACACTGACTTTCAGATAGTCCCAGAGCTAAAAGCTTTGTTTTGCAAATTACGATTATTTGATTCTATATTTTTAATTGTATTTAAAGATTTATTCGCCATTTAGTGTTGGTTCATTGACGTTTGAGTACCTTGTAGTTATTTAGAAATAACAAATTCATTCTTAACATTTATTAAGAAAACAGTATTTGGCTATAGATAGCTATCTTTCGTTATAGGTTTATAAGGCAGCTGTCCCAAAATAACATTTTCTGTGGAAATGTATTGCAGTGGCTATGCCACCTGCATATCGTTTGGAAAGGTTTACGTTCGATTTTTCTTTTGCGGGGAATTCCTGCAGCCAGCTTGTGAATATTTAAGAAGTCCCATGACTCCCTTTTTCGAGAAACAGTCATAAAGCGCTTTTTAATATTCATTAAGTTTCAATAGTCACCAATAAAGTATGAAAACTATCCTTCATGAAGAGTTTATTTGTAATTGCTTCTTGCAAGCTATTGGTCTGTAAGATTCTAATTTTGACTTCTTTTCTTATACTCAGGAAACCTGCATTCATTCCTCACTGCATTCTCTTTGCCAAGAAACATAAAGACACTGGTGAGCACCGATTCTGGAAGTAACCTCCTTTTATGTATCAGCGGTCTGCGTGTTTTATGTATGATGTACATAATCCTAGTCCACACTTATGAGAGAATACCCAAGAATGCACTAAGTAAGATGATTTCTTATCATATTTATTAGAAGTTCTAATAATAAAAAGTTCGGCGCAAAATATATTTACTCTTCAAACTTTTACAAACAGATCATCTTTTATTAAGTAAAAAGATTTTAGTTTTTACTGAAAAAAAATAATTTTGGTTTCTAACCGGCATCTCTTCTGCAGTATAATAAATGAGTGTTCTGTTTATATTCCTGGACAATCACATAACGTCAGAAGATATTACCATAAGCGGCAAAGTAAGGTGCTCCAAATTGGAAAGGTTAGGAGTGGGGGAAACCGATGTATGATTTTATATAGATTAGTTGCAAAGAACGGGGAGGATCATTCGAAAATCTCGTGAAAAAGGCTAGAATTAATCATTCTTCTGATATAGAAGAACTCTTTTATGCTATTCTATTCTTTTGATATAGAATAGAATAGCATAAAACAATAACGGAAACAAGAAACAACAATAAGCCATAGAGCTTTGTGAGATATCATCACTATCCCTTCATCAATTATGTACTAATAGACATTTATGGTCTGATAACAATAAGTCCTTTATTATATGTCATTTATAGCTTTTAAACAACTAAGATAACTAATGTGATGTGAATGATGGCTTCGTTTAACATCATACAGCAATTTTATATCTGGAGCAAAAGCTGACAATTTTATCGTTAAACATGGTTCGACATTCAGTCTATTTCTATACTAATTTTTTTTAAGAATATCACAGATGAGAAACTGGCTTCACAGTTCAGTTATATTGTCGTGATGTGCTGCATTCATGAATTCAGGGTGCTACTAGAATTATATGATTACAATTATTTTTATATTTCCGAGTGTTTTTTTTTTTTTTTTTGCTTCTTTCAAGGACTGGTACCGAACAGCGATAACTTTGAGAAATGCTACTCTAAGCAACAGCACTGCGGCATTACAGTTTATTTTCATAGTGCAAGGAATCCATGGGTTTCTGCTGCACTTGCGGAAAAAAAAAAGGAGTACAACATAACAAAATATAAATTATTTGCTTCCCTCCTCACATAAGTAACTATCCAGTTGACCTCTGAATTTATCCAAACTATCCGCCTCAACTACTGTGAAGGTAACCTGCTCCAGCAATCAACGACTCGCTGGCGAAAGGTAAACTTCCTACAATCTAGTTTAAACCTCTTCCCCTGTAATTTGAATTTATGCTCCTGAATTCTGGAATTCTCTATAGCAGTGAAAATTCCGCCTTCATTCATTTTACTAACCCTCTCAGAGCCTTATAAACCTCAATCAAGTCACCTCTGAGGTGCCTAGTTTTCAAGCTCTATAGCCCATATATTCGGAGTCTTTCCTCATATGATCGCCCTTTTTCCAATTTTGCCAATTGCAAGACCACGTTTGGTATAATACGGACAAATTGCATATATGCCCATATTATAACTCCCACATCCCTTTCTTCAACTGTTTTTATTTAAATCTCTCCCCCACCAAGTGTATATTCGGGTTGATATTCACCAAGTTTTATTTTGGGGTTGATATTCACCAAGTGTAAGATCTTGCATTTTGCTGCATTAAAACATAGCTGCAACTTTTCTGACCATTCTTGCAGCCTGTTAAAGTCATCCTGAAGGAGCACTGCTTGGTAATAGTCATTAACTACTCTACCAATCTTTACATAGTCTGCAAATTTTAATATCAAGCCCTCCACCCATTGTCAATATGGTTTATGAAAATCAGAACCAACAGTGGCATATTAAGTTAGCTTACTAAGCTAGATTTTCTCATAACAAAACCATGTTGTGCGTTATTCAGAATGCCTCATCTATCTAAAGGTCCTTGGATTGCACTCTTAATCATCACAAGGATCCGATCTGATTCGGTGGTATTATCACAAATCAGTTCTGATCTGATTCTATGGTACTATCACAAATCAACTTGTAGCTGTTGTAGGCTTCAGTATTTTTCATCGCTCTGTTCCTGTCCCATGCTACCTTTTTCCGCTCTGTTTGACCAGACAGCTCGGTATTCATCCATTTCGGAATCTTCTTCCTCCTGCAATATTTTTTTAATGATATGTATGCGTTAATGGCTACTGTGATTTTTGCTTTAAAGGTATTCCATAATCCAAGTGTACTCACCCTCACTCTGCAATCCATCCAATTAATAGATGCCATATAGCACCTTAAATTGTCAAAGTCCCCTCTTCTGGAATTAAAACCCGTGCCCTTGCCTTTAACTACTGGAACATCTTTTTTCATCTTCCAACTGACGACTGAGTGATCACTACCTGCCAATGGTTCTTGTATTTTAAGCCCTGTGATGTCATCTAATTCGTGAGTAATGAGGAGGTCAAGAATATTCTCACTCCCAGTATAATCTCTGATATGGTGGTACAAATAATAATCATCAGTTTTATTTTAAAAAATGTTTCCCCAATGTGAGTTTCCCTCCCACTTATTCCAACCAATCTGGGGCAGAGTGAAGTCACGTATAACAAAGACATTCGCGCTTGCTTGCCCATTCCATTTCCATGTAAGGACTCTCGCGATATTCTTCACAATCTTCTGGTCTGTAGATTATTCCCACTCTTATTATACTCTTGCTAATGTGTTGCAGATCACTGGAATAATTGTCTGCCAGGTTCGTCGAGGTTGATAATTTGGTTAAATTCAAAGCGGAGTTGGATAGGTATTTTTTAGTGACGGGGAAGGCATAAATGATAATTTTTATTTATTTATTTTATTTTTTTTAGCAGTGGCAGAAAAAGCCTGTTTCCTTGTATCTCTCTGCCATTATAATACTAACGCTCTGAGAAGGCTAGTGATAAATTCAGTAAATAATAAAACAGTAATGAACTGATTTATTAATAATAATAACGGTGCAACACTGAAGGCCATCCACACAGCTTTATACTGTGCAGCCATAGTAGTCACTAGCATTAATGAAAAGAAACAAGAGACTAACAGCAGAAGAACCGAAAAAACAAAGAGCCTCCAGCTTGGGAAAGAAGACTTCAGCAGAAGATGGAAGAATTAAGAATAAATATAAGCCAAAGGGGCACGATGTCCCAGTGGTCAGAATGTTGGACAACCAGCCTGATGGATCCGGGTTCAAGACCTGCTTTGGCGGAGGAGAATGCGTCTCCATTACACTGGGAGACTAGTATAATAATAGTAATAAATCACAATAATAATAGTAATAAAAAACCATCGCGAAAGTCGCGTTCGATATCTGGTGTTACAAGAATTAACACTACAACTGGAATTAAGCCGAAGCTAAACAGGTCCACCTACATAGAAGGATGATGATCTCAAAGAGAAATAATACTCATACTGCATCACAAAGAGAAATAGTCATACCAATCGCGTTCAGGCCCTAAGTCAGAGACACTGAAAGTGCTCCCTGCGCAACTGCGCTAGTGACCACCAAGGAAGGAAGAAACCGCCAACGTATGAAATGGAGCATCGAAATGAATACATTCTTCATGCGAACATACCATGAAATAACCAAGCTAGAAACCAATATGACAATGAACAGGCCGAGACACATACAAAGTGCTTGGAACGATTCCTGGATATTCAGGTCAGCGAATAGCGGACGAGAGAAGGACCAGCGTCACGAAAAACCTGATAGCTTCTGCAGCCTTGGGGAAAAAAATCAATGTCTGCCAGAGAACACACACAAGGAATTCCAGAAATTCGCAATCCTGAACACCTGTAGGAGAGTCAAAGTTCCTCGACAAACAATAACAACCATGCACTTGGTAGCAGTACAGGTCACAGGGTAGAACCCCACCCAATAATGCAGAAATAATATAACAACAACGATGATAATAATACAAATACTCGAAATGGTGATAACTCTGTAACGCTTGAGAATAGGATATATTCATAGAAAAATTTCCACCCAAACACACCTAATTAACAACTTTCTAGAGGCTTCCTATCGTGTGCTTTTTCAAATTTAATGTGCACTGGTGAACAAAAATATTTTTACAGTTTGCATTTAGCTATTTTATGACTGGGACTCTCGTTTACAGTCGCGAAAGCTTTTAAGTCTTATTTATTACTAAACATCACTAGGTGAAAAAGCAGGTGTTGCTGATTCTCTATTCACACTTAAATTGTAAATTCTTTGAAAAATTAAATTTTACTAAATAGAAATATTCTCTTTTTCCTCCTAATCATTTACATTCATATCTTATATAATCGCATTTAATTAGCATCTGTAATGCGAGTTAACTTATTGCTGAAATTGCGAGTATCACTTTTTTTTATTTCAATAAATTAAATACTATTCAAACATGAATATTGTATTTAACTTGTATGCTTATACTGTATTATATACGTTTACATTATTCAACATACAAAATAATAATAATAATAATCGTAGCCCGGAGTGTCCGATGACACAGTCGACGATGCCACCTGGCCTCAGAAACGATCACCCAGACTGAGTACACTCGTAGACACCATCACCATGTAGTCAGGATAATACATCAGAAGCTAGCAAGGAAATACCAGTTAATCAAAGGAAGTGTACCGTAATACAAATACGAACCCCAGGCAGTATTAGAGACCCCAGCCCACAAGGTGTACTGGGACCGCGCCATAATAACGGATAAAACAATACCGCACAACAGACCAGACATAACCCTTGTGGACAAGAATGAAAAGGCTACCTATCTGGGCGCTTCCGTAACCAGGTGGGCAGGAGTGCAGTGCGTAGCACACGCTTCTTAATTAGACCGAGGTTCGAGCCCGTGACCACCAAATACGGAGGATGCAGAAATGTCAGAGAATGACTGCCGCATATCCCCGGAGCAATATGGTCTTAGTTGCTAATACTCCTAAAAACCAAATAACAACAACAGCTACCTATCTGATTAACATAGCGGTACCCAACACTGGCAACCTGCAGAAAACCCATGGGGAAAAAATCAGGACGTAAACGAACATAAGACACGAGATCAAAGAGATGTGGCATATGCAACAAGTAAAGATCATCCTGATCATCATCATCATCACTGGTGGTTGACACGATGATCAGGATGGACACGATGATCACGATGACCATCCTGATCATCGTGTCAACCACCGGTATGATGCCAAAGACCCTACATAACAGCCTAGCAGCAATAGGTCTCCCAGTGAACACCTACAAGGAACTCCAGAAAGTCGCAATCCTGAACACCTGTAGGACAGTCAGAGAGTTCCTCGACCAACAGTAACACCAGACGTAACAACAACCACCCTGTGTACTTGGTAGCAATACCCGTCACGAGGGGAATCCCCCCCAATCAGGGAGAAATGATATAATAATAATAATATTAATAATAATATCTATGATTTTTTAGCTCGTTCCATTGAAGTCAGGGAATATATGAAAGCATATTCCTTCCAGACCATTGCTAATGCCACTGTTTCTGTGGACACCTTCTTTTTCTTGGGGTGAGTATTTATTTATTTATTACAACAATAATAGCAGATTACATCAATTTTCTATTTTTTATACTGATTCCTTTATTTACTTTACTTCATTAATTAACTTATCTGCTATTAAGCTGAAGAAAGAGGGACTCAGCAAGTACCCTTGTCTTATCCTTTACTTATTTCTTTCTTCCATATTCTGTTGGTCTATTTTGATTATGAACTTATTGTCCGTATACCATATTTAGAATGCTCGTATCTATACAGATGAACAAAATATTATATAAAGGGAAACAGAAGAAACTTAATATAAAAAAAATTAATATATATGCCGTAACTTCTTTTTTTTTTTTCAATTGTTTACTCTTCTTTCTCTTTAGTGTTTTCTATATTTCTTCGTTCTCTTTCTGTCTTTACTCTTTTTTCTATATCTGCGCGCTGCTAATATCATTTATACGTATCACTTATATACACGTACACACACACTCTCATGAACCAAAACATAATGACCACCTACCTAATTTTTTTTTTTTTTTTTATGTGAACCCCAAACACGAGAGATATTAGAACCTATACTACTTAGTACCGTGCTTGGGTTGGAGGTTGAGAAGACGAAAGAAGATATTTGTTGACATTGGACTTGAACTTCTGTAGACTAATTTTCACGAAATACGTATGAAGGAAGGTTGTTCCAGAAAACGGCAGTTGAATGAATAAACAAAGAAGATGAAAAGTTGGTTCTCTGAGTTTGAAGTTGGACAGTAAATGGATGTTGGTTGGTGGCGGCACGTGTTCGGACTGTTTTGAAAGAGAGAGCGGGAATTATAGAAGCCCATTTAAAAAGAACAGTGCCCAAGGAAATATCTGTAGAAGAGGCTTGCAGCAGAAACAGTACGTCTATGGGACAGCAAGTGGAGAGATTCTGTTAGAAATTAATCATTAATTAACCTAACTGCCCTCTTCTCAACGGAATCAAGAAGCCTGAGAGAGGTTTTGGGGGCACCGCCCCAGATGTGGGAACAATATTCCATGGTAGGGCGGATTTGCGATTTGTAAAGAGTGAACAGCTGTTTGGAAGAAAAGTAACGCCGAGAGCGAAAAAGCTTCCAATGGATGGTGTGCTCGGAAACGTTTCTCTGTGCGCTATGATTGTAGCCTGCTGTTAACTAACTGAGGAATCGTGAACAGTCTATTGTCCTGGACAGCACGTGCTAACCCTGCCGTTCACTTCGACTGTCAACCAGGTGGTGGTCTCCCCGTCCCGGTAAGTTGGGAGGTTGTGTATTCCTCTACGGACCATTCCCGCCACACCTTCACTGCGTCAGCCCTCAAACAGCAACAGCCGACAATGCCTGCGGTTGTTGAGAGCCGACCGGGCTAGCCGGGTGGGTAAAGTGCCTGCCTGGCAACCCAAAGGTCGCGGGTTCGAATCCCGCCTCGTACTTGGATCAAAGTACTGCAAAAACCTTGGAAGGTGCATTATGGCCACAGAAGCCGATGCGCCAACAACTACCAAAAAAAAAAAAAAAAAAGTTGTTGAGATGCTGGCCTCCCGCCTCCTACCGTCGTAAACCATTCCCCGTTCAACCTCCATCAGGTCCTTCCCTTTCCTCACTGCACTGGCTTCGTGTCTGCGCCGTAGCACAGTGGTATCATCACCGTCCTCCCCACACTGGGTGGAAAAGGCCCGGGTTCGAATCCCGTCGATGACGCGAGGAACTTTAATGGGCTTTTTTCATTCCGTGTCTGAATTAGTCGGTCTCAGGCGTAAACGGCAAGGTTTTTCTCCACAGAAACTGGGTTTTTTTTCGTCCAGCAAAACAGGCAAATCGACCACTGAACACACGCAATTTACAGACCCAAATGAGGGTTAGTATATTCAATTATGGGCAACCCTAAAATAATAATAATAAAATGCACGGGCTTCGTGCAGCGGGGAAACAGAATTCGGAAGGGAACTGAAAAGAGAATTCGAAAGGAAACCACCGGGAATTCGGAACCCTGGGGGATTGTGTATCGCATAGTTACAAACAAACTCCCAAGAGGTGAGGTCCTCACCACTACAATTAAACCATATGGTACACACACTTACTCCTGGGAAGACTCCCTAAGTAATTTACTTGATGCACTCTTTCAATTAACAATGAGTGTTATACAACCAGAGAATTCGAGCACCCGTTCACCAAGACAGAGTTGAACATGGCAGTAATGAAGACAAAGGAAGGCAAAGTCCCTAGACTGGCCTCTTGGGAATTTGATGTGGTAAAGAGGTTGGCGGAGAGCTACACCAACAAACGTTTTGACGTATTTAATAGATGCCTCGCTGAAGGTACCTTCCCATTCATCCGGAAGGTGGCCTCCCTAAAGCCATCATGGTTGACTTCGCGGGAGCTTTTCTTGACAGGCTGCGGTGGCCAAGCATCCTTAGGAGGCTCTGCCATGCCAAAATCCCATACAACCTCTACAACTGCATGAAGTCCTATCTCACTGAGAGGAAGATACAAGTCACCAATAAGTATCAATAAGTACAATTCACCAATAAGTATATTGTACGATTCAATAAGCCTCCGGGGCTCAGTCCTTGGGCCCTTCCTTCCTCTGGTTTGCAGTGTTGGATGAGTTCCTGGGTTTGGACCTCGGGGGAGTTTTTCCTCTAGCCTTCGCGGATGATCTGGTGCTTGTTGCCCAAGCAGATACAAGAGTGGCGTTGAAGATCACAGTTAATCAAGCGCTGATCAAGTTCCGGAATTGGACTTCCACACATCGTCTCTCCCTCTCTGGAGAAAAAACTAAATCCTGAAAGGGAACAAATCAGAAGACCTCCTACCATTAAAATAGATGGCCTCCCCATACAGCTGTATGAGGAGGTAAAATACCTCGGTTTCTACCTAGACTACAGGTTTACTTTCTTTCCTCACAGTATCTCGCAACAAAAATTAAAAGATATGCAGCCATGATTAGGCTTATTAGCAGAGCTGACCGGGGGCTTAAGAACAACGCGATGATGTTGATCTACAAGGTTGTATATGTACCTATAGTATGCTATGGAGCCTCTGTCTGGTGTCCCAAAATCTCCCTGGAGAGGAACAAGCGAAAATTGGAATCAGTACAGCACTACATGCTGCACTCTATGACCAGAACGTGCTGCACCATCAGCACCCCTGCTCTCCAGGTTACAGAAAGATGTCCACTCCTGTACCTTGAGATAGCACAACGAGGACTGTTCCAGCAAATTAGAAAAGGGATACAAACGCACTTCCTGGGGATAAAGCTGCATCTGGCCAGTGACATCAGGCTGGTAAAGAGGCGTATTTCCAATCCTTCTAAATCTATGGTAGAAATCATGGAATCACATCTAAAAAGGTAGAATCACCTATAAGTTTACACTAGAGTCAACTTCACCATTTCAGAAGAAAATTAGGGCTCTCGATATTGAAAACGACTCATGGTGCCATTAGGAAACCTGGTATCGCATGTTATGCCACTGCCCGTCCTATGAAGACCCACGAATAAGACTAATTATTGAAATACAGGGATCCCCATAAAACCAGGAACACATCCTATTAGTGGATGAACAGTCATACGCGGCATTTGCACGCATTGCAAATGGAGTGCTTGCAATCAGAACCAACCATCCCAACAACAGGATAGGATGAGCTCCACGCTAACCCTGTAATTTACAAAAAAAAAAAAAAAAAAACTATTATTTTTAGGCCACCCGAAATTCATCTGCCGTGCATTGTCGATTTGCCTGCTTTGCTGGACGAAAAACCCGAGTTGCGGGGGAAGAGGGGAAATCTTGCTGTCTACGCCTGAGACACTAACTCAGCCACGGAGTGAAAAAAGCCCATTAAAGTTCCTTGCGTCATCGACGGGATTCGAACCCGGACCTTATGACTTACCATCCTGAGTACTGTCAAATGTGAGTATCCCACCGAGCAAGCCAAAAAAACGGGAATGAAGTGATATGATCGCAGCTCGTGTTTTTATAGGCATAAATAGCATGCATAATCTGCGGCTCTAAAGTGCTAGTTCGATTTCTATTGGTTACTCTGAATTTGAATTCCAGGATGTCCATCATATCAAACGTTCGCCTTCGGCAACACTGTTCACAAAAAAAAATTCATTAAAAACATTCTATTCTGTTCATTTTGTCGAACGGCGTATATAATCGATAATAAAACCGAAAAATTAAAAATGGTAGTTAGGCCTTATTGCTTCTGTGAAATATGATAAATAAAATACTGAATTTAAATCAAACATTTAACATCTTATAATATGTATGTTTTGTTACTTGCTTATTAAGAAACTGGGATGCGAAGTTACTATGTACCATAGATGGAAAAATAATAGCTAATTATAGTAGAAACGGCAAGATAAGTTTAATCAGTACTCAAAATCTTGTTTGAAAGAAAAGATTCAAGTTCTATTGCGAAGCCATTGCTATAACGCTTTTTTGTCGAAAGGAAACATGAACTAGACAACACTAAATGTTTATCACAGTCACAAATGTATACTGTATATCAGTGGTTGTTTTGCCAAAATGTGTCAAGTACTTCGTTAATCAAAAAGAAAATTCTTTATCGAAAAGTGAAAAAAGCATTTAACGAACTTCGTTTTCCAAGTTTCGATAAACGAATTCCTAGTGCCAATTCTATTATCCCAGAACTGACAGGAACAGTGTTAATTCTTCACTTCCATTGATTTTCTTACGGAGCGAAAGGGTATTAATCAATTACTGCTGGAAGTTTAGTAAAGGAAAGGTAAAGCCAAGAATATTGTGAAAGTCAACAGCTGAAACAGTGTTCCCCCCCCCCCCCACGAAAGCTAACTAGATTATAAATACTGAAGAACGTGAAATAGAAACGCTTCCATAGCCGCAACTCCTCATATCCAGGTTTAAAATTTCTAATTAACATTTGTCTGAACTATTAAAACAGTCGTTAAAAAAATTAGCCCGTGAAAATTAGCAGATAAAAATTTCAAAATAACCAGGAAGTCATGAAGTCGTACAATTCTGGTTCCCAAAACCACAAAGCCTCTTTGGAAAAGGCATTCAGAAGTTAACAAAAAGAAGGCAGAAATCTTTGGATGAAGAAAAGGACTAAGAAGTAACATTGTTTATATTAATGCCAATAAAATTTTATTAAGAAAGTCCAATTCATATTTAATTACCCTAGTAGAACGGAAGTAAATATTTTTGTTAGTTTTTGTTTTTCTATTTATGAGTATGCATTCAACTAGTCATCGCGATGCGATGACTAGTTGAATCATGAATCATTGCATATGACATGAAAATATCAAATCGCAACAATGTCGCAATCCATTTTTGAGGGTTCAAAAGGGAACAATATTGGCAATATTTACCAACCTATGAAGCAGATTTATAGTGGGAGCTGCCTACAAAGAACAGATTTGAACAATTCGCAAGTATTTCTGAAAAAATAATGCTTGAAATGGCCATAAACCTGGAACTTCTAACTCAATGTTAGGAGGAAGATTAGAGTTTTCTGAGCTGTTAGCCAGAGGATAAGTAGTAAAGTCATTACATCCTGGAGCCTTAAAACCATTACACCTTGTTTCCACTGCATAACGTATGCCCTGCCAGAGTACTTAAATAAATTTCTAGGTGCCTGACACGCCTCCTCGTGGCAAAGTGTGGGCAACGGTGGGTCCCAATAGGGGCCCAAAGGCTAAATGGTCAGAGGAATAACAGAATATAACACTACCCAACAAGCCACTCCCCACACACTTTTTAAATCTCTGGCCTCCACAGAGATGGGAGAACCCCTGGTGCCATCAGACAACTAACACACTTTGCATATCATATGCAGTGTAAACATCTCTCAACTCCTTAGAAAGAATAACAAAATGGCAAGTGCAGTTTTCATTCTTCCAACACTTGTGCAATTATATTACAGAGACCTTAAGTTTTTCGATGGGACAAAGTACCCTCACGATACGCAAAGCTCAGTGTGTCATAGCAAAGTTTAGGGATAACAATATGACAGTTTTGGACAAACTAGTTCAGCGCGCCTAGTCGGAATAAGGTGGGACGAAATGCAAAGACGCGTGGAGACTGTCCACAGAACTGTGCTTATGTCTGGAGGATAACGTTCCTTGCACAATTAAAATATTTTTTTCTAAAAGGTATGGAGAAATATTTCCTCCAACACTTGTCAATAAAATGGTAAAAGTATTCGACAAAAAAATGCATGCTGTATTACAGGGCAAAAGAAATCCTACACTGTCCCAAAATCTGATTTGTAGACTGTCTTATCTCTTAATATGTCCAAAGTATATATCGTGATAGTATATATCGCATAAGGATTTTATATGAATCTAAACTTAAAACACATGATAATTATACAAAATTGTATAAGAAATGCTTTTATCAGCACAGTAACAATTAAAATACACTTGTTTCAACAGGGGACTTGTTCTTGTCTATAGTAATATGAGAAGTATGGAGAGGACCAATGGAAGCCTGCACCTCTTTAAGTTTATATTTCATCGACTGTGGAGGTAAGAAATTCATTTTATGTAAAGTTTCTAAAGTTTCTATTACACATATGAAGTTCTAAAGTAATGATTTTTCACTTTCCGATGTGTTTGTATCAGTTAAACTGTAATATAGATTCTTACTACTAAAGGTCTGTCGTGGGAAGGGGATTAATAGTTGTAATGCAAAAATTAGCGACATAATCTTTTAATGTGAATAGTCTTTTCAAAATATGTATCTTTACTCAAAGTTAAGTATATTTAAGAAAGAAATGGATGCCAAATTAGAACCTTCTTATCTTTCTGTCTCTCTTTCCCCAGATTGCTGCCACCAATATTAGCATTGCTCGGTTTCATGTTTATCATTCCTCTAATGGGATCTGGTCCTTTGTGGCATGAATTAGTCGGAAAAGAGGTCGATAAGTGCAAAGAAAAATGGTGGGCAAGCATTTTTCTACTGAATACTTGGATGGGCTACAATACCATGGTAAAGTGCAACTTTTTTCATAATTGGAAAATTATATACGTGTATATGACTGTGTATTAGTATGTATTGGTGTGCATTTATTGCAGAATTGAAAATGAAACCGTCCATCTGACAATATCAAAAGTTAATACCGTCAATTTTATTAGGACCATTATAATAATAATTAGTCCAGTTTTTAACCGGTTTACGGCTAACCTAACGATGGTTCAAAAGTAGGAGGAACACTGTGGTCGGTAAAATATATTAAAATTGCATTACATGTAACTGTAAGACAACTGCAAACAATTGCTGCGATATTCAACTGTATAAAATTGCTTATTGTTGCAAAAACGTAGATAGATAGATAGACAGATCATTATTCTAACCTTCTCACAAGTGTTTTAACTGGATTGAGATCTAGGGGACTGTACCGGCTAGGATATATACAGGGTGATTCACTACCAGTGCGACAAACTTGCAGGAGGTGTAGGGGGCACAAAGACGAATCGGAATCACATAGCATTCCAGGGTCCAAAATGCCTTCGTCATGCGGTAGAGGACGTTGAACGGGAGGTCGCGTGAACAGCGATCCCGTTGGAAGTCAGCATTTGCGAACCATTTCTGTTGAAGAAACCAAGTAGCAAAAGTCCTCCGGAGTGGATAATCCGAAGGCTCCAATGATTGGACGCGTTGCAGATGGTATGAACTCATTTGGTTTGTTGACAGTATCCTCCATACAGTGGATTGGGAAATACCCAATCGTTGGCCTATCGCTCGAGTACTCGTACTCGGATTGCCTTCTGCAAGACGTAGGACATTCTCCTCAATGTCTGGTGTCCTCGTCATTCGCTCTCGATTCATGGTACCTCTCGTGAAACAACCAGTCTCACGTAACCTTCTATGCACACGTGCGAAAACTGTATGATGAGGAGCACGCCTAGATACGGATATGTGCGGGAAACGTTCCTGGTACAAACGCAGAGCGGCGCGCCCGTTACAGTCCGCAGCTCCATACGCGAGGTGCATGTCGGCCAGTTCAACGTTTGAATACTCGTCTATCCTACTGCCTCGGGAACCAGTTCGCAAATGCTGACTTCCAGCGGGATCGTTGTTCACGCGACCTCCCGTTCAACGTCCTCCACCGCATGACGAAGGCATTTCGGACCCTGCAATGCTATGTGATTCCGATTCGTTTTTGTGCCCCCTACACCTCCTGCAAGTTTGTCGCACTGGTAGTGAATCACCCTGTATATATATATATATATATATATATATATATATTATGTGTTTTTAAGAGAGGGGGTAATGAGTATAAAAGCTATAAAACAGTATGAAAAGTATAAGGGATTACAGTTCTAGATTACTACATTAATAGTAGAAGAACCTAGCAACTATAAGGAATACCGATAAAAATATATAGAGCCTATAGGTATAGGGTGCAGAATAGTCTAAAGAACTATCTGTTGCATCCATAGTAAAATTACAAGAAGGTATCTGTAAAAAACATGAAATTAGTAATGTGAAATTACTCATTATCCTCATAGTAATGTGAAATTACTCATTGTTGTAATTACGATGATTTTAGCGTTTTCTTCAGGAGTCAGCCGTAAAAACCAGGAGATATGCAACAAATGAGCAAGGGCCTTTGTTTCTAACACCAGATATACTCAGTGCAGTGTAAATTACTGTGATAACGAAGTGAATAAAAGCAGGAAAAGAGAGTGAAAGCTGACGTATATCTCGTGGCTGACCCTACATAGGCGGAAGAAATAATAATAACTATAATAATAACAAAGGGCGTAAAAGTGAAAAAACTAAGAAAATACTAAGAAAATAATATTCGAAGAAAGAAAGAAAAGCAATGAGAAGAAAGAATGAGATGGAATTAAAATAAATTTGTGGGTCGAGGTGGTACTTACTAACGTGCCATGCTCAAGCTGAGGAGAGGGCCGCGGAGTGCGTGACCGTACGCACCGTAGGAGATTCCAAATGAGGGAGATTTTCGCTAATTGTTGGCGTGTATATGTAGAGGTGAAGCGACCTCATGTTCAGGAAAATGGAAGTAATAGAACGTAAAATTATGATTGGGTGAGAACGGATTAAACGAATGCAGCATGCATCCCAGGAAAGCATAGAGAATTGACTGTAAAGTAGCGTGATGTAGACGCTGAACTTATTGTAAGGCGAAAACAGAGAATATAGTAGAAAATGGCATCTTGATTGCTTCCGAAAACCTAATTGCTCAAGAAGGAAAGTAAATAGGGTTAAGGATAGCAAATAGCATAATGAGGTGGTGCTCGGTCAGTTCGGGGTTGCGATTCCCGTTCCTTTAGTAGGACCTTGAACGAAGTTCTGGGAGCAGGTTACAAGTGTTTAAGTCAACTCTGTTAAAAATGGTGGAAAACCGTTTTTTTACCTTTTAGGGTTAAAACGTTTAATGTGTAACAAGTTTTAAAATTAAGCAAATATCTAAATATATAAAGAGTTAAAAAATAAAAGAAAAATGCGTTATATAAAGTTAAGAAAATATATATCAAATTTAAAATGGACAGTTGTCATACAGATGTACAGAATATCGATAACCTTCTCTTTGGCACCAAACTCAGTGTCTTGAAAGCTCTCTACAAATTCACCTCCAGCTTTGAGTTTACCTCTAAGCACCTAGAACACCTAATAACAGACATCTGTAAGTTCAGACTAAAAATACATACCAATAAGGATAGCACAGAATTTGCCACACTAATATTGAAGTACATTTGTAACATAGACAGCTTCAACCATAGCTAAATCAACAGACATTTTAATCTCCTTCCTGACAACTGCCATATCTTCACATAAAAATCTTCCACTGTTAGACATTTGCAATTCTGGAAATCCTGAACATGTAGGCATTTATGTTCATGTAATTTAATAGAGGGATGAATGTCCAGGGTTTGATGAGGAGGTCTAATTACCAAAAGTTTGTTTTTTCAAAGCTGAGTGCTAATTTATTGTCATGCAACCAATTTTGTAAAATTATTACATCCTGCTGTAAATCTTTTGCCATTTTTGTCAGGTTCTTTCCAATTGTATATAAGATTATATCATCTGCATAAATTTTTAAAAAGGAGTTTTTTATTTCTTCGAATATGTCATTTATATAGATGTTGAACATGATTGGCCCTCCATGAGTGCCCAGAGGTACTCCTCTCTTTACATTATATGATTTTCCCTTTGTATTCTCTACTTCTACTGTTATTTTTCTTTTGGTTAAATAAGATGCTAAGAGTTGATTGATTCTTCCCCTTATACCATATTTCTGTAATTTCTGTTTCAAGATTGGGATATCAATTAAGTCATATGCTTTGGTCAAATCAATAAAAAAAAATCATTATGAAGTTATTGTTGTTTAAATGTAAGTTAAAAGAGTCTACTAAACTTTCTAATAATATCTATGTGCTCTTGCCCTTCTGATATGAGAATAGAGTTGTTTAACAGTCCATACTGATGTAAATATTTGCTTATATGGGAAAATATATAATTTTCTATTATTTTATTATTTTATTTATAACCGACTGAATTGTAATTGGTCTATAATTACAAAAGTCATCAGGTTGTCCCTTTTTATATATAGGGAGTATTTTAAAGGAAAGTAGATTTGTAGGATAATTTCCCGATTCTAACATTCATGCTATAAGCTCCACCAAGAGAACAGTGAACTGTTCTTTATTTCTGTTTACTTCGGTTACTGTAATACAGTCCAGTCCGTAAGTTTTCTTGTTCTTTAACTGTTCTATGATCTTAAGAATTTCCGTGTACTGTGGAGCTAAGACTACACAAGAGTTCACTAGTTCACTATCTGAGGAGGACTATCTTTTTGAGCAAAGGAGTCTTGGCAATAGTGTATGTTGTATCTACTGAGATCTAATACAGCTTTGGCAAATCTATTTGCAGCCTCATATTTGTTTGTTTGTACCAGAAATCTGTTCTAATAATGTTTTAATTTGATTTCCCTTGTTTTTTTTTTTTTTTCCTTGTAGGTTATTTATAATGTTCCATTTTTCCTTTTGAGTTATCTGCTTATCCATAAAAAGTTGATTGTAATAAGTGTTTTTTTGTTTTCTAATCATACCTGTCAATTTATTTCTTAGTGTTTTATAATTATGATAATGTTCTATCTTTGATGGACAATTTCTATACTGCCTTAAGTATTTATCTCTTTGTACCATTAATTCTTCTATTTCTTTTGTCATCCAAGGTTTCTTATGCTTAATCCTATTACTCCTAGGATTTATGTTGCAATCTGAGTGGCTCCTCCGTAGCCAGATGGGAAGGAGCAGCAGTGCATAGCACACGCTTCTTGATTAGACCGGGGTTCGAGCCCGTCACCACCAAATACGGAAGATGTGGAAAGGTCAGGGAATGACCACCGCATATCCCGGAGCAATATGGCCTTAGTTGCTAATGCTCCTAAAAACCAAATAACTAACTAAATAACTAACTAAGCAATCTGAGTGATTTACTTTTCTCTCCATATTTAACATTGAATTGTTTATCATTTGTACTATCTTATTTGAAAAGTCATTTACATTTGTTGTGCAGGATATTTGCTCTTGTATTAACAAGTTTTCCACGTTCTGTTTCAGTTCACCTGTTGATAAATAATTTTTATTCGCAACATTTGTTAATTTTATATCTTCACATGGATGTTGTTTTGAGTGCATATCTATTATTAGTATGGACGTTCTGTGATCTGAAAGTTGATTTAATAGTATGTAGGAATTTGCATACTTCAACTTTATATTTGTTATAATGTGATCTAGGCATGAGCTTACTGTTGTATCACCCACAAACCTTGTTGCCTAGTTATTCCAAATAAGGTATGTTCAAATCCATAATTGTTTAAGATTGCAGAGTATCTGAGTGTTACATTTTCTGTTTCGTAGGTTAGTAAAATGATGTTGAAGTCTCCTACTAGTACGGTCTTATCTGCTTGTATGTCATCCCATTGCAAAATTATGTTATCTAATTCTATTAGAAAGCTGTTTATAGAATCTGCTGGTGGCCTATAGATAGCACAAATCATGAATGTGTTTTGTGGATCTTCTCCTAATAATTTGACACAGCAGTTTTCACAAGACTGAGTCAAGTGGTAAGCTTGTATTACCTTATATCATGTTCCGTAGTATATTATTATTCCTCCACCCCTTCTCAACTCTCTCAACTTATAGACCTTGTCATAACCTTGTATGTTATAATTAGCAATTTCATCACTTTTTATATTAACCTCTGTTAATACTATACATGAGATATATTCTTTCATTGCATTTATATATTGTAAGAAGTTCAACCAATTTTTTTCTTAATGACCTGATATTTAGAGCTACCAGAAAAAACTGTTTTTTATCAATTAAAAGAACTTGAACATTTGGATTATTTAAAAAATGTAAAGGGGAAGTGAAAATTTGTGATTCCTCAAAAAGCATACCTGATATCTTCATTTTACCTTAGTACCAGATTTCAAGTAACTACAATTATTCACAATAAAGGAGTCTATTTCATATACTGCAGTTCCTTTGAACTCAAGATTCTTATGGCTCTTGAAGATTCATTCTTCTTCACGTAAATTCTTCCATGTTTTAACCATAAAAATTTGTAATTATGAGTTTTCACTAATTGTTTTGTTTCCCAAAACAATTTCTTGAGGTGAGTTGTTAAGTGGTCACTTATGTAGATTGGGATATTCCTGTTGTTCTGAAAAATATCATTTGCTGTGAGTCGAATTTCCTTTGGGTTTCTCATCCATTTTTCTTTTTCCACATGATTTGCAAATATCACAATTAGAGTAGGCTTATCGTTTATTTTTTTTATTGTTAAGTATGTAGTAGTGCTCTACTTCCTTATTGTGCTGTAAGTTCAATACAAGCGCTAGCTGCTGAATAACAAGATCTAGATTTTGGCCTGCTAATCCAGTTAATCCTACTATTTCTACATTATTTTCTAATAACTGTTGTTCTATCCAGTCAATCCTTAAGTTAAGTAGAATGGAATTTTCCTCATTTTGCTTGAATGAAGCTTCCAGATCGACAATTCTTTTGTTGATAGCTGCGTTGGAGTCCTGCAGCTTGCTTATGCTTTTTTGTATTTTGTCAAAGCATTCTGAGACAAATGAAATTGATCTTTTGATATCTTCTACTCCTGTCTTCAGGTCTTAAATTTTGTTCTTTATCGGTACAATTTCTGTTAGTAAATCCAGTAAATGGATTTTACTGGATAGTCTCCTTAGTACGTTCTCTATATTTAGGGCGTTCGCCTGCATTTGTGTGACTTCTAAATCTTCGTTTGTTACAGCTGTTGAATTCAGTAAATCGTGAAATTCTTCTGCCGAATAGGAAATTTCACTTCTCTCTTCTTTCCTTCACATTATACACCTCCACTGTTGTTTCTTCTGATTCGCCATCCCTTTATAGGTTGCTTATTTCAATGAGCATCGAAAATGATACCCATTGTTGACCCATGACATACCACCTCTACCACGTGCAGCGGTAGGTTGCACTTTTTGCATATATTTTGATTCATAATTGTAAATCTTTGGCGTAGTTAACACAAGATGTTTCTGCTAATGCACTTGCACGAAATGAATAACAAAAGAATAAAACAACTTACAAATGGCAACGATTTCCGATTTACTCTAAGAGCGCTGATACAGTAGACATGCTTACTCTCTGCTCCCTAGCGGAATAATAATAATAATATTGACCCACGGATTACACCAGGGAAAATTAGTCAACCGAAACTACCAGCTGCAGACTGGTAAAGAGATCGAAGCCATGGCAGAGGGAGAGGCCTACAAATACTTGGGAATGGTGCAGGCTCAGCAGTTGCAGCACAAGGAAATTAAGGCCTGCCTGACCGAAAAATACCATCAGAGACTCAGAAGCCTGCTGAAAGCAAAGCTGAACGGAGGGAACACAGTTAAAGCCATAAACACCTATGCAGTCCTAGTGCTAACATACTCCTTCAGGGTCATAGATTGGACTAACACCGAGCTGGAGGATATCATGAGAAAGACAAGGACAATAATGACCAAGAGCCGCCAACACCACCCGAAATCTGCCGTGGAGAGACTGACAATTGCCCGGAAAGAAGGAGCAAGGGGCCTGATAGACCTCATTGAGCAATAGAAGACAGCGATAGTTAACCTGAAGGATTACTTCCAGATAGACAAGCGGTATACCCCACT
This sequence comes from Mastigoproctus giganteus, assembly GCF_048544385.1. Taxonomy (NCBI): domain Eukaryota; kingdom Metazoa; phylum Arthropoda; class Arachnida; order Uropygi; family Thelyphonidae; genus Mastigoproctus; species Mastigoproctus giganteus. Next base: position 106,833,709 of record NC_143576.1, on the reverse strand, counting down.
CAACCTAAGCGAGAAGCCCTCCAACCAGGAGGTACAAACGAAGCTAGAAAGATGGGCAGAGAAGACACTCCAGGGCAGACACTACAATGATCTCCATCAAGATAACATAGACAAAATTGCTTCCAATGCATGGCTCACGAGTGTCCGTTCTTCCCCGAGACTGAAGGATTCATGCTCGCCATCCAAGACCAGGTAATCAACACCAGGAACTACATCGCCAAGTAGCCCGGAGTGTTCGATGACATGTGTCATCGAACACTCCGGGCCACCTGGCCTCAGAAACGATTCAACACATCACCGCGGAATGCAAGATGATCACCCAGACTGAGTACATGTACACTCATAGACACGACCAGGTAGCCAGGATACTATATAAGAAGCTAGCAAGGAAATACCAGTTGATCGAAGAAAGTGTACCGTACTGCAAGTACGAAGCCAAGGCAGTACTAGAGACCCCAACCGATAAGCTGTACTGGGACGGATAGGACAATGCCGCACAACAGAAAAGACATAACCCTTGTGGACAAGAAGGAAAAAGTCTACCTATCTGATTGACATAGCGGTACCCAACACTGGCAACCTGCAGAAAACCCATGTGGAAAAAAATCAGGAAGTACACGAACCTAAGAAAGGAGATCAAAGAGATGTGGCATATGCAACAAGTAACGACCATCCCAATCATCGTGTCAATCACAGGTATGGTGCCAAAAACCCTACATAACAGTCTAGCAGCAATAAGTCTACCAGTGAACACCTACAAGGAACTTCAGAAAGTCGCAATCCTGAACACCTGTAGGATAGTCAGAGAGTTCCTCGACCAACAGTAACACCAGACATAACAACAACCACCCTGTGCACTTGGTAGCAATACCCGTCACGAGGTGGAACCTCCAATCAGGGAGAAATAATATAAGAGCAATAATAATGATAAGTGAGCCAAGAAGAGAAAGAAAGCCTAGTCCGGAATCGGAAGGCAGTGATAATGGCCAGTTGTTCAGATAAGTGAGCCAAGAAGAGAAAGAAAATTTGATCCGGCACTGGAAGGCAGTGCGCCCAAGAAATGGAAGAAAGCCTAGTCCGGCATCGGGAGGCAGTGTGCTCAATTAATGGAAGAAAGTCTGGTCCAGCAATGTAAGGTAGTGTGCCCAAGAAATGAAAAAAAAGAAGTCTGTCTGCCACGAAGGAAGCCGGAGCGCAAGGGAATTGGAAGTAGCGGTCATTTCGGAACGTAAATCTGTTCCTGTTTTTGTTTTTTTTTTTTTTTCTCGAATCCTGAACTCAAGGATTCATAACCTAGCTCTGTAAGCAATTGAGTGATAGTCTTTTAAAATAGGAACATTCCTGTTGTATTAGGCAAGTTAGTTACTAAGGTTGAGATAATTTGTTACGAATGTTAATGAAATAACGTAAGGGTGATACAGGGGTAATAAAAAGAAAGTAATAGTATAAAGGAATTAGTAAAGAAATTTTATTTAAAGAGAAACCTCATGAGTAAAGAGGGATGACTAAGATGATAATTAAAGAGTAATTAAAGTAGAACAAGTGATTTATAGTGAACATTATTGAGGTAAGTGAATACCAGTTGTAATACACTTCATGTATTAAAGGCTAGAAACAAATATACAAAAAGAGTAATAAGAGCTGAAATGAGTTTACTGATGTAAGTGATAAAATTTGGTAATGTAAGAGAATGATTGAGTAATCATCGAAGATTCATATTTAGTAAGATACAACTGATAAAAACTGATGTTAATAATTTGTAAATTGAGTATAGTGGATGAGAGAGGGTGTAGTGTACTGTAGTATGGTTCAAATATATAGAAATCGGTAGCTTGTATGTAATTATTGTTTTTTTTTATGTAAATGCTGTATATAAAGTTCATTAAAGGTTTGTAAATTTTTGTAAATAAATGTGTGTCTTTAAAGTTCTGCTAACATCCGCTTTACACACCCTAGAATCTAGAATTTTCTGTGAATTGCAGTCAGATTTGCGTAATGCGGGGCTGTTTGTGATTTTCTGTGAATTGCAGTTAATAACATTTTTAATTATACACCCCTCTCCACAAGCTGTTTGGAAGAAAAGTAACGCCGAGAGCGAAAGAGAAAACCAAGTTTTTTATATGTAGAGGAAGCAGTATTTGTAATGTGCTTGTGCCAAGAGAGATTAGAGGTCAGGGTAATCCCCAAAAGAGATATATCGTCTTGCCTAGAAATCGGAGTGTCACCAAAGATAAGCATAGGAGCAGAAGAATCCTTTTTGCGAGATATAAGACAAGACTAAGTTTTGGAAGGATTGTAATCAACTAAGTTAACTTTGCCCCACTGGAGAATTACCTGGAGATCGGCATTTAAGGAATTGGTAGCGGATATTCGAGAAGTTGAAGCTGATTGAGCAGGGCGAGGTTGTGAGGTTTCTCAAAGTGGAATGCAATGTGCTATCATTAGCAAAACTATGGATAGGATTTCCGGTCAATGAAAGGTCATTAATATACAAGAGGAAAAGAGTGGGGGAAATAACTGAACCTTGGGGGACACCAGCAGACTAAATGTTACATACAGTATACTTTTCCAAATATATCAAACTGGGAATAATAACTTTAACCCCGAATACTGAGAACGCATGCATGCCCATATACTGTAACTGAAGGACAACAGCCGCTAAAGCCATGATTATAATTTGCAACTCTCTGTACGCCACCATTGGGTGACTATTGTAAAATAGTTTTTTAACGGTTAGCGCTGCACTTGCAAATAGCTGTTTTTGCTTGTGATGTGTACTAATAACTAATAAATAAATTATATTTCTATTCCCACAGTGCCTTCTCCAGACTTGGTATGTTTCAGCGGACTTGCATTATTATCTACTTTCTCCGCTGGTTCTTATCCTATTATACAAGTAAGTTCGTTTTATTTATTTTAATGTCGTTATCAACATTGCAAAAAATTCTGTTACGTCCGTCTTATAAAAACTACTGTGTGTAACTCTTCAAATATCTTGCATAAGCCTTGTGTAAATGTCGACCCTGATCTGGAACGATCTTATCACTCAAGGGTATCTATAGTAGCAGTAGTAGTGGTGGTGGTAAATGTGCAGTACAGCTATAATTGAATAATTTTTTTCAATTCCCCACAGGAAGTTGGCTCACTTCTAGCAGTTTGTTGTAGCATTTTATGACATGTTTCTGTAGCATTTTAGGAACATGAGCAACTTAGGCAATATTGACCTATCATTTCTGGCATCTCCATCCCTAAAAAAATTACGAATATGCGAATGTAGATGCGAAATACCTATTCAATTTGTCAGTAACCTCAGCAGAATCATCAACAGTTAATTCATAATCTAGTGGACCAATATGATTCATCCTCTTCCTTCTACTGTTTACATAAGTAAAGAAGTCTCTGCTGCATTTCTTTGCATTCTTTTCTAGAGACTTCTCGTAATCTGCCTTAGCTTGTCTAAACACCTTTGTGACTTGAATGCAAACTAGTTTATATTTACTATAGGCATCTGTACCTCATGATAATTTGTATGCATCTCATACATTTTGATTCACTGTCACATCTCATCTGACGTCCATTTAGGTTTCTGCCTTGAAATCTCTTAGTTGATATAAAAAACATAGTTGCTTCTACAATAACATTCCACAATTTTTATTTAAATTTGCTGTCGGTAACTTCACCAGTTGGTCCCACCGCAAAGAATTTAAAAACTGCCTGAGGTCACTGTAATCACTCTTACGAAAGTAGAAGCCGATTTAGATCAAGAACAGCTTTTATTAGCTAATCTTCAAATATTTTCATTTGACTTATTGGGGAGTTTGCGCCATTGTGGGTAGTTATGCCATGATACCCACCCAAGTTTCACCTTGATTTCCCTTCCTAAAATGTCTTCAAAATCGAATTTTGTAAGCCGCCTTAAAATTCACAAAATTATTTTCGGCTTGCAAAATTCGTATCTTAATAATAAGAGAGGTCGCAGATGTATTAGCGGATTGCAAGAATTATCGTTTAAATACTGTACGCTTAGTGAGTGCTATTATTATTAGAAAGCAGGCCACATTTTTACTTAAATTTTTTTGGCAGGTGGCCGCCTCTGGGGTTCGCCACAATGGTCTTCATAACGGCGTCATCTGCTATAGCCACTGGAGTCATAACCGCTCTGCATAACATATATCCTACTTCTCTGTATATGCAGCCTGATATAGTGTAAGTGATTCTGGATATTGTTTGTAACTTATTTATAGCTTAATTACCTTAATTAAACATTAATGTAAATGCTATTTGATCAAGTTAAAATGATATGAGATAAAATTTGGAATTTTAACGTTTAAAGTAAAATAAGATCAGCTGTTTCCATATACAGATATTCAAGGTAGTACGCCACTCACTTTTAAATAAAAAGTTCTATAATGATAAATACATTGCTCGAGAAAATTAATAGAACACGTAAAAACGTGGTGTAACTCGTGAAGCTTGCGATGAAACGAGACAAAATTTGATACGGTGGTATACCGTAGAATTACGAAGAAATAAAAATAAGGAGACAGTGGGGAGAAATTTCGGATAGGTATAAGGGACATTTTAGGGGTTGTATAAGAATTACTAAAAACGTCGCATTACAGAAGTCGATACATGATGCTTGAAAATATGGTCACATGACATCAGTACGGCGTATGATCACTCCAACGGCTAAACAGGCCCAACAACGGAACCATGCTCGATATAAAGGTATCTATAAGATTCTGTGGCAACAATCCCATTCTTCCACCAGTGTCCCACATATGTTAGATCGGATTTAAATCAGTGATCATGCTGACAACGGCAGTCGTTGGATATCTTCAGTTTCAAGATATTCATTCACCACTTTAGCTCTATGTGCAGTGGCGTTGTCATGCATGAAAAGAAAATCTGGGCCAACTGCATACCTAAAAATTCATACATAGGCGAGGATCTGTTGTTGGTACATTGCACAGTTACGTTACCCCTACCAAAAACATGAAGAGGGATGCGGCCGTAGATCAATATGCCGTTCCAAACGAGAACACCGCCTCCACCATGTGCCCCTTTCTCTGATGTTGGAGAGATGGTACTGCATTCCTCGTCTCCAGATGAAATAACGTTTAGAATCTGTTCGTCGTAGGCCAAAAAGGGGCTCATCAAAGAACAGAACTGTACCCCATTTGTCAGGGCTCCAAGTCACATGTGCATGGTACCAGTTTCTACGAACTCTGCGGTGGTTTGGGATTAACGGGATACAAACCACTGGCTTCCTTCTGTAGAGTCTACTTGAATTGAGCCCTCCTAACAAAGTCCAGTTGGAAATGTTTTTACCTGTGGCTGCACAACCCCAAGAGACAGTTGATGACAGGACATTGTAGGGTTCCGTCTTGCTATTATAGCTAGATTGCGGTCTGTTCTGGTTGACGTTGCCTCGGGCGACCTTCGCCAGCTCTTTTGCAATGGTTCCTGTCTCCGGAAACCGCTTCAATAGTGCCGAGACGATATTGCGTGACACGTTAAGCCAACGTGCTATCTCTCCCGTAACTGCTCGGCTTCGAGTCGTTCAACGGCCCACCATCATCTCAAATGTCGTTCAACGGCCCACCATCATCTCAAAGAATCATCTATACGACGATGACTTGCCATCCTGAGTACATGAGATGTGGCTATCCCACTAAGCAAGCCACAAAACGAAAATGAAGTGATGTGGTCGCAACCCGTGTTTTATAGGTAAGAATAATTTGCAGTGTTCGGCTGTAAGGTGGTAGATCGATTTCTATTGGATACTCGGAATTTGCATTCCAGGATGAATATTATATCAAATATTTGCCTTCGGCGACACTGTTCACAATAAGATATTCACGAAAAACATTTTGTTCTGTTAATTTTATCGAGCAGTGTAACATTTGAAATAGCCCTACACAAAACATTTAAACAATAAATCTCAATTACTTGTTAAATATATTTACAATTTCTTTATATGAAATATACTGGTTGTTCCCTTCACTAAACGATGGTTTTTCTTTTCAGTAAGTTAACCGAAGTGCAAGACATGTACGTCCGGCCATACCCGCACATGGGAGCGTATTACGTGGGGATGTGTACAGGATACCTGCTGGTCAAATACCGTGATATCAAGATAAAACCGGTAACATCAACAAAATCACTCAGTGGCCATTGAAATACGAGTCGCCAAGCTAATTGTTCTAAAGTAATAAACGACAAGCTGAGTAACAGCTGGCAGGGAGTTGGAAACTACATCAAACATAAGACGACGATATGTTAACGTCTGATGGAACGATAACCTTTAGTGGCAGGATTGCAGGATCTCTCTCTCTTATGTATATGAGTGCTTATGTAATTAACCAACCATGTGTCCTTTTGCAAAAAACAAAGGATCATAGATTCTACGTGTTACCAACACAGCATAGGGAAATGGAACAAATGGTGTCAGTTATGGTCTGGGTAACGTTTGTTGGGTGACACTGGCCAAGTGATACAATCATGTATACCCACCTCCAATTCTCGTGCCCTCGTGGCTAGCACAATGGTTGTGACTGCTGTTCTTCCACGCCATTTGGAAAATGACAGAGGTTCAATTTCTGTTTGGACGGAAGGAACTTTTATGAGCTTTTTTTCGCAATGTAGCCGTGTTGATTGAACGACGAGTTAGATTGATTTGGGGAAGGATTATGTGGTCATTCCTCCCAGATCGGAATTTTTCATAGTGAACAGGCAGACAGACTACCGAATACACGTAATATACCAACATGATATACTGTTGCCTCTTAACCTCAGAAGCCATGCCATGCCATGATGCTTGTTCTAAACACATAACGGAAAAATTCTGTTATTCCTCAATGGAAAGTAATTCTTTTGACAGACCAGCGCCACTCCGCCAAGGGCAGACGTGAACTGATATTATTTGCAAAACATTCGGAAGGTTCCAATCTCCTTCCTTGCCACACCAACTCCCAGATCTGAACTCCATGGAGCATCTGTAGATGAACAGACTGTATGACTTGTGAATCTACTTGTCGGCCACTCGCCAATATAGCTCGATTGTAGGGCATAATGGGCGACATCTCCAGATATATTTGAGGCAGCTCAGCAATTTTAGGTGGGCCGTCATATTTTAATGGCAGCTGAGTGGATTTATAATGGCATTCTGTTTATCATTTAATATACTAGGAATTACATTTAAAAACCACTATATGATCCCGCACTTGACTGGAAAATTAATTTGATTTTCTCTGTGGTATTAAATATTAATTAAACCTAAACAGTTGTGACACCAAATTAGTACATGAATCTTATTTGACATAAAATAACTGTTGATCACTAAAATCGACATGTATATTTAAACGATTACAAAACTACTAACCCCCCTCCTCCTCTCGTTAAACATCACTTAAAAAATGGGCTTTTTGATTTCTCATGTTAATCTTACACATGGTGGAACCATTTATATAATTGAAAGTTACTAACAGATCTCCTCTTCAAAATAAAATAAAATAACGTATAATATAAAGAAGAAATTTTTGCATTCTTGTTAATAGTTTAAACTTACATTTCATCATTAACGATTAACTTTAAAAATACGAACTAAATAATTCTATATCTCATGACCCTCTTTCACTGGTACGCAAATGTTTCGCTATGTAAATATTAATTTTTAAAATTATGAAAAACTTTATATATCTTGGATCTATGTGGCATAATCCGCCCAGTGCTACGATATTATAAATAACTAAGCTACGGTCTGTGAAAATTTTAAAATACCAGAATAAGCTTTCTTAGAAGATCAATATCCTTCATACAAGTACTGGCACAGATCCTAAGGCATTCGAGTAATTAATAGCTCACAAATTGAACGACGCATTGCATTTCAGACGAGTTCGATTTTGCTTAAATTATTTTTTCATTTATTTTATTTTATTATTTATTTATTATTATTTTTTTTTTTTTGTAATTACTTTTATTAATTTTATGTAGCATTCCAAATAGATGCGTTATGAAAATTCATCGAATATAGCTCGAGTTATATTAATAAAATAAAGAATACAGCAGGGTCTGGAGTCGGTCTATGTGGCTTAAGGAACCTAGTATTTTTATGAGTTATAGTGGTATTTTTACTCCTAGCCTCCTTAGAGAAATGAACTAACGTTCATGGAAATAACAGAAAATGAAGATGGTAGGTGTCATTTATAATCGGCATGCCACACAGAAACGAGCTCAGCTAATTTCAGTGTGGACAGGTGGTTACACGTCATTAGAATGTAGCGTACAGTGAATTCCATAGGCCAAGCAAAACCTGAACATCGACCAGGAAGATCAAGTATTTGTACAAGAGATTTCCAAAACGTCTGTTTTTATCCAGAACTACATCCAAACCAAAAATTTTTCAAGTTTAAAAACGTAAAGCAGCTGTTGAGAGTTAGTACACTGTACGCAAAGCGTTACGTGAACAGCAGTTTCAAGGACGAATTGTTACCTGTAAACGTTTCACCGTGTAAGTTAGCTCATAGCGGTGAATGAAATGGCGTCATCCTTGAGAGAGCTGAGCTCTATAAAGTTTAAAAGCACTGACCTCAACTAATCTCCGCGGAATATACTGGGGAGTCACCAGAGAGAACTTGTTCAGACTTCCCCCCCCCCCCCCCACTCTAGCATTTCTGGAAGCGGACTGAGTAAAAAGAGACAAATTTTCGATTTTCTTTTTTTTTAAGTTTGTCCTACTTTTGGAAATGCAGAGAAGGACAAATTTTGAAAGTCAGTAAGTTGTAAGGTCTCCGTTGCCGAGTGGTCAAGGGCAGGAGTGCAGCAGCACACGCTGTTTGAGTAGACCGGGGTTCAAGCCCCTGACTGCTAAATACGGTCCATCTGCCAACCTGCACTGGATCAGAGTGGCAGATTATCGTCCATTTCCCTCAACATCAACATGTTGGCTGCAGTTTTACTTCTGTTTGTAAATCACATTATTTTATTACTGACAACAATAAAACAAAAATATTTTAATTGGGGATCCGCCCTGTATACAAGCTAGGAATCAAAAGAGGTCAGTGACAGCAAGCGTTTGAATGACACTGCTCTAGAAGACGAATCAGATGGAAGAACTTGGGTGTGCGCCAGTTCGGAAAACGTTTTTAAAACGATTAAGATGTACAAACAGCCAATTATTAAAAATTAACCAATAATTAGTTATCGGCTGGTTTTCACTTTTTCCTTAATTGTACATTTTATCTTTATTCATAGATTTCTTTTTAATCATGCGTTTAATTGGGTTTCTTTCAACCTGTTATGCGCTTACATTAAAACAACACGAACAATGTGATGGGAGTCTGGTGGTTTTTCCCGCTTTCTTGATCATGAAAGAAAGCCAAAAACTTTCTTTGCAATACCTTCCAGAAAGAGAATTACAGCAACAACGTTCTTCCAACGTTGGTACAATTTTGCGCGCAAGACTCTTTACATTGTACAAGAAGAAAACCCCTAGTATTACAAAGCTCGGCTTGTGAGGGCTTGATTTGGAGAGAATATCGACACCGATGACGTGACCAGCTCAGAGCTTCGATTTGAAACCAACAGAACTCCTGCAATGAGAAATGGAAAGATCTGTATAGGCTCGTACACGGAAGCCATAATTACTTGTCCAATAAAAGATGTCCTGTACGGAAGAATGAAAAAAAAATTTCACCCCACCCCGGTGTCATATACTTGTGGAGTATTCCACAGATTAAGTGCCGTACAGCGTTGCCGTGGGATCAACCTTCCAGAAGTTATGCCGTTGTTATTATTTACATATAAGTATTTAGTGTAGTTGTTGCGGACCCCAGGGTTTCCCCCATTATCTGCTTTTATACTTTGTGGTGAGGCTTGCGCCAAATCCGGTCGTGCGCGTGTAGTGTTTTGTACTCTTTTCCGTTGTCATGTTGTGTGACCGGCGCCTGGCATCTTACCATAAATCCCATCCTGGTATCAGGATCAGCAGACAAAGAAAGCGCGTCAGGAACATTCCTGTCTTCTTTGAGGAAAGAGTCCAAACATCATGGACCAAATTTCACCCCATCACACTCCATTAATAGGGAAAGATTCAGTATTAACAAATATATATAAACTATATACAATCAATAGCAAGTCCAAGCTGGTTTCAACAATTCACCAGACAATACAAGTCCAAAAGGAAAATTCACTTGAATAGCTTTCCCAAGGATCAAATAGAAGAATCTTCAGAGGCAGTAGAAAACCGAAAGTAGTTCTAATATACAAGACATTGTTACCAGTTGTTGTTATTTGGTTTTTAGGATCATTAGCAACTAAGGCCATATTGCTCCGTGGATATGCGGTGGTCGTTCCCTGACCTTTCCGCATCCTCCGTATTTGGTGGTCACGGGCATTGTTACTATCTAACAGAAGTAATCACTGTGAGAAGGCGTAGTTAGAAGTAACTTTTCAGTACACCTGAGTCACACGAACAAGTCTATCTTGTTGTCTATCTTCGATCAACAGTCTAGTTGATCGAAGTTCATCTCTCCTTTGGAAGAGACGAACTTCGTGTAGCAAATGTATTAGGAGCATTAAATGCAACCGAAGATTGAACACAAGTAAGGATTTATTTTCACTACTGAAGAGTCCTGCAATAAGTTGAAGTTCTTGTCTATAGTCTAAATATTAGTAACAATCAAGTAAGATATGATCCACGTTCTCTTCCCCACACAAACGAAGTGCAGTAGGAGATAGTCCCAATTTAAACAGTTCGCTATTAATTCTGCCATGCCCCGACAGCAGCAATGTGCCGTGCAATCCTGGAGAAAACCATAAAAATTCTTTCTTCTTGAACTCTCTAGCTAAAGATAAAATCTCTCGTTACATTACCAAGATCTGAGGTATTCCAATCTCTTTGCCACTTTTCAATGTAGATGGAACTAAGTCTTTTCCTTTCAGAAGCCAAAGAAACGCTCATATCAAGCTGCACATCTTCCAAGGAAACAGGGTGTGCTATTTTCAGATGATAATTCGTGTATCTACACTGGATCTCATAATATACTGGACGTTTTCCTAACAGAATCTACAAGGCCATAGATGTAGTCCTACATGCTCTAGAGTCTAGACATCACCAGGAGGGCAGTACGTTGGGCCTGTAACAGCTGTTTAATCACAGCATACACTGGTGGTGCAAAACTTAAGGACCAACACTATTTCTAAAGGTTACAACCACAAAATCAAACGAAACGGCTTGTGGCGATTTGCATAACTGTGGCCGTTCAGTAGAAAGCTGGTGCACATGCAAAAATTTGAATTGTGATGAGAGGGCTCACATAAACAGATAAAAGCAGCAGTTCAGAAGTTATGTGCAAATTACCGAATGGTGAGCACGATTGTTACAGACGTTCGATTGGTTTTATACAGTGCTAGGGACAACGAAATGGCCAGTAGACAACATCTGGATGACTTTACCCGGGGTCGAATAACTGGGAAGCTCGAGGAAGGTCGAAGTGCGAGGAGTGTGGCTGCAGAGTTCGGTATCGCCCGTAGCATCGTCTCACGTGCGTGGTTAGTAGCCTTCAGAACGATAGGTACAGCTGTTCGAAGGACCAGTGGTGGTCGTCCACGAAAAACAATGCCTGCAGGCCAAGAGGAACCAACACCAGACAGCGGGATCCATTGCAAACCAGCTGCACAGGAAGCAGGATATTGCGGTTTACTGTGGCCAGGCGACTCCACAAAGGTGGACTGTTTGCCCAACGACCAGTACGCTGTGTCCCTTTAACACCTGCCCATCAGAGACACCGTTTACAGTGGTGCATCGAACACAAGGACTCGACAGCAGCGCAATGGGGTAAGGTACTCTTTACTGATGAGAGCAGATTCAGTCTCAGCTGCGATTCTGGACGTCAGCTAATCTGGCGAGAGGTTGGCACACGGTATCACCCCGCAAACATCACTGATAGGAATCGATATGGCGGTCGAGGTGTTTTCGTCTGGGGAGGCGTTATCTTGGATGGACGTACAGAACTCCAGATACTGGAAGGCGGTACTGTAACCGCTGCACGCTACTGTACTGAGGTAATCCTTCCCTATGTGCGTCTGTTCCGAGGTGCCATTGGCCCGTATTTATGGATGATAACGCCACACCCTATTGCACTGCAGCTGTTGATATGCTTTTGGAAAGTGAGGACATTGTTCGTATGGACTGGCCTGCCCATTCCACGATCTAAATCTCATCAAACACATATGGGACGCTCCGGGGAGACGCCTAGCGGCACGCCCACACTCACCAGAAAATGTTCACCCGCTGAAGATGGCGCTGACAGAGGAATGGACGATGTTACCTCAAGAACTTATCAACAACATTGTTCTAAGTATGGATAGGCAGTGCAAAGCCTGCATCGACATTATAGGTGGCCATATCTCCTACTGAGGACCACCACTTCCCTTTGTTCCATCTTTGGCAGTGATGCATCTTTATCATGGCAGCCAGTGCTATGTTGCCATTTGTGAATAAAGACCCTCTGTACCGTTTTGTTTCCGTTGTTGTGTCGGTGTTGTTTCCTTCATCATTTCTGTACCTCACGAGGTTCCTTTGGTATGCTTTTCCCATATCCAGGCCACTCGTATGAGAAGCTACGAGTGAAAACCTGACTGGTCCCTAAGTTTTGCACACCAGTGTACTTAGTAGCTTTACAGCTCCAAGCAATATAGGTAATAATAGACAAAAGGACGCAATTGTAATATAGTCTGAGAGAGTGACCTCTCAGACCCCACTCCTTTCTGGTTACTAGTCGCAATCTTACTAGAATTGATTTACACTTTTATTTTATGTACCTTGCATGAGGCAGAAAGCTTAAGGTATCGTCAAGATAGATGCTTAAATACGTATTTGTAGAATTATATTTAATGGACTGCCCTCGATACTTGATCAATGGAGAATGCCCCCTGTCTAGTTTACCCTTTAACAACATCCGAGATGTTTTAGACATTGAGACCTGAAGTTGATGTATTTCAGACCAAGTGGAAAGTTCCAGCAGTATGTGATTGCCAGTAACCTTCAAAGATGTCCTTGAGTGTCCCTGCACAAGGACAGTAAGGTCATCTGCATACGATCATGGTGATCACTTGAAAACTTCTGTTAAACCAAGAGTCAAATACAAGATTCCAACACGGGCCTCAAAATTTACCCCTGAGGACGTCCTCGTGAAACATTTCTGAAGACCTGTACAGATCCACTCGAAGTTCATGGAACGATGTGAAAAGTAACTTGACAAAACATTGTATATTGGTCTTGACACTTCCGCCTCCCGGAACCTCTCCAGGGCACTTTGCCACCAAAGGGCGTCAAAAGCCCCTTTCAAGTCCACAGAGAGGGCAAGCAAGTATTTAGTTGTAGGCTCCATCTGTGATGCTAGAAGAGAAGCAATTGCATCATCCATACCTTTGCCACGTGTAAATCCATATTGCACAGGAGACGAAAGTCGTTTAATAAATTAGAGTGAACAATCTTCCACTGTTATTATTCTTTATAAAATAAAAAAAAGAACCTATTATGTCTGTAAATTACGTGTGTTCTCTGGTCGATTTGCTTGTTTTTCTGGATGAAAAATCCGAGTTTCCGGGGGAACCTGCTATCTATGCCTGAGACCGACTAACTCAGCCACAGAGTGGAAAAAGCCCATTAAAGTTCCTCGCTCCATCGACGGGATTCGAACCCGGGGCTTTTCCACCCGATGTGGGGAGGACGGTGACGATACCACTGTGCTACCGCGCAGATTGTTATTATTTATATAGCGCATTAGCATCTAAGGCCATAGGACACTGAGTGTATTATGTCTGCACAAATGTGTGTTCACGAATCGATCTGCATGTTACGCAGCCTGAAAATCTCACGAGGAAAAACCTTATTCCTTCCGCCTGTGATCGGCCACCGACATCCACGACTGAAGAAACTCTTAAGAATTCCTCAGGTCTCCTACGAGATCAGAACCAAAACCTCTCCAAACGACTGATGGATAAACCACAAAGGACTGCAACAGACCACTGCCACAGAGGACTTTCGGGAATGGTACGCTGGATTCATTGTGGTGTGATGGCTTGTGTGCTAGATTTACCTGTTTGGGGTCTGCTATTAGTAATGACTCTAAAATCAGATGGATTTTAGCTACTTGCTAAAATCGTCTTTTTCGTAGATGTACTTGCTAAAATCGTCTTTTTCGTAGATGTACTTGCTAAAATCGTCTTTTTCGTAGATGTACTTGCTAAAATCGTCTCTTTAGCTACTTGCATGAAAATGCCTTGTCGGCATTGTTAATGAAATCGAATCTAGTGCCATCTGACACAGTTTCGGGTACTTCAGCATTAGCGCCGTAGGTTGCTGCACTACACCGAATACTACACTATTCAGGGGCGGACACAAGATTTTCTAAAGGGGAGAGCTAAAGCAGTTGACGGGGAGTGGGACTGAAACCTGAATCATTCACCGTTGTAGTCACATAAATTTATATGTGATTAGCAGGGCAATTACATAATTTTGACAATAAAATGAAAAATTTTAAACTGTTTTCAATAATAATAAATAAATTGACTTTTAAATTTTAATATTTATTTGAAACTAAGGGTGTGATATTTAAATAAGATTTAAATATTGCATCTTTAAATTAGTTCTATTACGTACTTCAGCAATGGCCACATGGTTCAAGGAAGCCTATGATTTTTTTTTTTTTTTTTTCCCCAAAGCCAACGCTTTGGAAAACAATTCAGCGTTAATAAAATTCAGCGTTTCCCAAACTGTGTTCCGTTAAAATGGTAATTAAGAATTAAAAAAATAAAATAAATAAATTTTGCATATTTTTAGCGTACACCACTTTTGTATCATTATAATTTTTAACATTATTATTTTATTTATTTATTTTTTCCCCCGGTTATTAATATACTGGCATAGACTAAAAATCAAATAGACCGCGGAACACTTTATTTTGGCAGGCTTTTGCGTAGAGAAATATGCGTAGAGTAGTGACATCTACGAAAAAGCAGCAATGTAGTGATCTAATATGCGATTTAGCCTGGAGTACACGTGTTGAAGGAGAGGGGAAAGCGAACCGATATCATAATTAAACTCACTTCCTTTTTTTTTTCAATACGTAACAGAAGCTTGTTTTACTGTGGTAAAACAAGCTTGTGTTTAAGCGAGGTCAGGTGCTATGTTTATCTAACGTGACCACGCGGTACCATTCTTGATTTCCAATTGTAACATATTTATTTAAATAAACTAAATGCAATAAAGCATAACATTTAAGAATTTAAGATTCTATATCTATATAATATCGGTGTAGATACACCATAGACAACTCTTAAAGAAAAACTACAATTGTACTAGGCGGAGCAATATGGCCTTAGTTGCTAATGCTCCTAAAATCCAAAACAACAATACGATTGTAGTGTGAAAGGCACCCACCGATGAAAAGCCAACGCTTTGAGAAAAAAAAAAAAAAAAAAAAGTCTGAGTGGTGGCGCCCACCGAGAATAAGTAACAATAGCTTTCTCTATTAGTGAAGCGTTGCTTATTCGAGGTAGTGCGATACATGGTAACTCGTTGTGAAGGATGAGCACAATATGAGATACAGATGAAATGATGCCTTTCACATTACGATCGTAGTTTTTCTTTAGGAATTGTCTATGGTGTATCTACACCGATTTATATAGATATAGTAACGTATTTATGTATTCATAGCTGAGGAAGAGACACACACAGTGTCGAAACCTTCTGTAAGTATTTTATTTTATTTTATCAAAAGAAGCGAGCGCAGCGAGCAGCGTGCGAAACCCCCTAGTATTATTAAAATAAATGACCACGGATTTGTGGTTGAAAAAAGGAACTTCAAAACAACAAGCAAGTACTTCTAGTATTGCAACTGTAGTCGATGAAAACGAACACAATATTGTCACACTTCAAAGTGAGGATGAACAATTGCAGCCTTTTGTTCCCCAAAAATCGGAAGTGAAAAAACAAGAACCAACTAATAAAAGACCAAAACGAAAGTATGATGAGAGTTATTTGAATTTCGGCTTTACATGTGTTCGAAATAATGATGCTCCTGATGCACAGTGCGTCGTATGTAATAAAATATTAGCAAACAGTTATTTTCTTTGGTTCCCGCTAAACTTGTGTTTCGTAAGGCTACCGTAAATATATAAGTATTCTATAAATATATTGTGAGATGAAAAGTGTTCCGTGACTAAAAAAGTTTGGGAAACGCTGACGTAATTAGATAAAAAAATTAAACTCTTTTAATGTTTGCTTCTTTTTTTTTTTTTTTTTTAAATCCCAGTTGTTTCAAATATTCGGGTGGTTGCTCTCAGTAAGCTGTAATCTCTTGATCCTCTATGGACCATATGATTGGAATAATGGTTATCTTCCTGATAAAGTAGTATCGGCAGCGTTTGCTAGCCTTCATCGCACAGGATGGAGTCTCGGATTGGCTTGGATGATCTTCATGTGTGTCACTGGACGAGGAGGTGAGTGTCAAACCCAATAGAGTAAGCGGACCGATGCCTAGAAACAGTGCTTCTATCACTGGTCCGTGAATTTGGACTGATACGCAAAAAAAAATTAAATTAAATAATACATATCTTTTTAAATTTAAAAACAGTAGGCACAGCAAATTACAGTACGTCACATTATTCTTGGTTATTTAATTAACAAATTATCTTGCTTGTAACCATCCGTGGGAAAATAGTTTCTCCCGCTTTTTTTAGAATTTTACTATTCTACGTATCTTCACAGAAAATAATCACTAAAAAACATAAACGGATTTGATTTTGGTGACACACGAACATTGCCGCTCTTTTATTTTTAACTTTTTTCTTTTTCTCTGTCAATCCAAGGTACTTTTACTATAATTTGTTGGTTCTCGCTTCCATTTAACTTACTTATATGGACTTAGAAAATAACCGATTTTTTTAACTGGAATGGGGGTGTGTGTGTGTGTGTGTGTGTGTGTGTGTGTGTGTGTGTGTGTGTGTGTGTGTGTGTGTGTGTGTGTGTGTGTGTGTGTGTGACCTATTTAATGATTATAATTATTTGAGATTTACTCTATTTTCATATCAGAAGTTAGCTGCGAATTAAGAGCAAGTATTTCTTAAATGCCTTCTTACACGGAATTTCTCTTTCACAACCAGGGCCGATCAATACACTGTTGTCTTGGAAAGCATGGATTCCACTGAGCCGACTCACCTACGCTCTTTACCTGATTAATCTCACTTATCTGATAGTTAGAAATGGCTTGAGAAGAGAAAGGATATATTTTTCCAATTACGAACTAGTAAGTAGTCTTTAAAATATATATTTTGCAAATTCACCTATATATTTTGCTTCCCATAAACAGAATTCATTAGCATCACAAATGCATCCAAGGAAATACATGAATAATTCTTGCAATATCTTATTCACTGGCACTGCTTAAATAGCAACCACTTCAGTTCATTGCCAGTTATTGAATTTAATCATTAACCTCTCCATCAGTGTAATAAATTTTTCATAGCAAACCTTTCTTCAATAGATATCAATACGCTCATTCGACATTGGTGAACGTGTTATGAACACGAACGTAATACATAGCTCGATGGATGGTACAGGGTACCATCCATCGAGCTATGTATTATTACAATAAATGACCGTCTCGAATATGCAATAGATACGCAGATAAAATGCATTCGTACTTCCAATACAACTTTCTTTCCATTATTGAGAGAGAGAGAGAGAGAGAGAGAGAGAGAGAGAGAGAGAGAGAGAGAGAGAGAGAGAGATGTGGAAGGCAGATAAACAAGATTGAACAAGTTAATCCTCTCCAACATTTCTGCCGTCTAATGAGCACAGGCAAAAATTATTATTTGCAGGTAATACAACAGATCAGTGTCATATCTACTTCCCTATTTGTAGTAGTAAGATACCCGTTTTATGAGTAAATACAGAAACCTATATGTATATAGAAATTGTGATGCGATGTGAAATTTTAAGAATTATTTTAGAAATTTAGGCATAAAAAGTTGAATGCAAATAGCTGATATATTAATGGAGGCAAAAATCATGTTGATCAGTATTATTATCCCGTAAATACGTACAGAATGGTATATTTTTATTTCCATATTTATTATGTTGAAGCCATTTTGTTCCCGTATTTTAAGGAGGGGGGGGATAACCCTATAACATCTAATTAAAAGCATGACACACAGGAATGTCAAACAACAAAAATATAAAAAGTAATTTGGCTATATGGAAATTGAAGTGATGCTAAAAACAAAATGTTCGTGTTGCAACGCGTTCTCAAATTTTTAAAATAAAAATTTGTTAATGAGTTTCTCATATTATCTATAAGCCATTAACGACCATGTTCTCTTTTCAGGTAAGTGAATTTTTTTCAGCCTATGTGATGTCTCTTCTTTTGGCATTTCCATTTTACTTGGCATTTGAAGCACCTGTGCTAAATTTGGAGCATCTAATCTGGCCAAGAAAGGAATGTAAAGAGTACCCCAAAGATGCCGCTTTATCCCAGAATCATCCATATCCTTCATATCTGAAGGAAACATGTACAGTTGATTTAACACCAACAAAAGAGAATGTTATTTCGGCTTTGAAGACTCATCTCTAGTCCCCTCCACAAGGATTTTAAAAGAATGTTGATTTCTCTTTAAAAAAAAAAACTCTGTAAATAAATATTCATCATGCTATGAGAAGGATTAAATGTGTAAAATAAGCCTACGTGATTTTTCATTTCATATTCAGGCTCATGTTGAAATTTCGAAACATTTTACAGCTAAAGGATTATTTCCGTCCGCTAGATGGCAGCACTGTCGTTTCAATCTTCGCCTTTATGTTTCCTATTTTGATCGAGATAAAAACAGATCTATACCGAAAGCAAGTGACAAGAATGGTTGCAGACCTCTAAAAACGATTTATACCGAAAGCATGTGAAAAAAATTATGGACAACCAAACTTTTGTTATTATTATTTTATTATTATAGATAGCAATAAGTTTCGAGTACATCGAACTTGGTTTTTACGTTATGTTATCGTCACAGTATGTACAAACAAATTGAAACTTGACAACATAGATGAGCCAAATTAACTGCCGTATTAATTAAAAATGGAACCAAAAGGTTCAGAATCTGACTGGAAACGACAATAATTCGTTGCATGTGATTTATGTCATGGGGTTCTGTGAATTTCAGGAGCTTTCCCAACGTATGAGTTACGAATAACCTAAAACCACGGATAATTATTATTAGTGTAGAAGGAAAAAAAAGTTCGCTTCAATTCTCTTAAGTTTTATCCGTAGCAAACTTTAAACCAAATAATAGATTATTCATAATTCAGACGTTGGAAACTTTCCTGAAATTCGCAGAAGTTCATCTTAGAATAAATCACAGGTAACGAAATATTGTATTATATTACACTCTGTGACAATTGCAGCACCTAGAAGAAACGATCGCAAGTGCATGCAAATCAGCCGGGGGGATGAGTTGTACCGAGATATACAAATGATTAAATATTGGACAAATCGGGAGAAAGCTTCCGCTGATTTAAAAACGAACGTAGAGATCGTGAAATTCGAAGCAACGTGTGTTTGCGATGCACTTAATTAACAGGTTTCTGTCTCGCAGGAACCGACTTCAGGGTGCAAGGAGATTGTAGAGAATGCCAAGACGTCAGGTTCAACATCGATATCACCAACTCAACGACTTCGGCAGAGGACGGATTATCGGCATTCGAGAGGATGGTGGTCGCTTGGTCGTGCAGCTGAACGTGTGGACCGTCACAGTGCATAGATGTTGGCAATACTGGCTGTAAGGTACGAGTGGGTAACTACAGAAATAAAGCATCGTCTTATCCGTTGATAGATTTACACAGCACAGGCAACGATGGGTACCATCCATCGAGCTGTGACATCAGCTGGCTGTCACCCTATCACCCGACGAAACTTGCACACCGTATGGCATAAAGGGGCTGTGTGCATACCGGCCATTGCGTCGATTACCTCTGAACACTAACTACTGCCCATCGTCAACAACGTCTGGAATAGTGCCGTGCCTGGACCACCTGATATACAGAATGGCCTCAAGTGGTCGTCAGCGATGAATTCCGCTTCTGGGATTCAGCGCTGAACGCAAGAATCCCAGAGCCATTGTTGAACGCTATACTGCACGTCCTACTGGTGTTATGACGTGGGGACAATACCCAAACACAAACCGCATGAGTTTTGGTTTCCTCTGACTATCTTTGTGATGTGGTGGTACTCTTGGGCAGTCAGGTCACTGGATTTCTCCCCATCAGGTATGCGTTGGCCACGATTGGATGCCATCTACAGAGCCACCCACTGCCAGCATAAACCACAAATGTTCTGCAAAACAAGTGTAAGTGGCTTAGTCGGAAACACTGCAGAAGGCTATTCGGCACCTGTAAAGTTAGTTGTTGTAGGGTTTTAGGCGCATCAGCAACTTAGGCCATATTTCGCCGATTATGTCTGTAAATTGCGTGTGTTCTGTGGTAAATTTTCTGTTTGCTGGACAAAACACCCGAGTTTCCCGGAGAAAATCCATGCTGTCCTCGCCTGAGCCCGACTAACCGAGCCACGTTGTGAAAAATAACCCATAAAAATTCCTCGCATCACTGACAGGATTCGGACTCAGGTCTTTTCCACCCGGTGTGGGGAGGACGGTGATTATACCAACTGTGCTACCCACGAGGACGACACCTGTACGACTCAAAGCCAAGATGCTTAGCTCAATGTATCGCAAATGTGGTGGATTTACATCATATTTGAGCTATCCATGGTAAGCATCATTTTGTATCATTAAATGTGTTCAACATTAGCATCTGCAACTTTTATCATGTGTTCCTTAATCCTTGGATATCATTACTCTTAAGTATCCTCTCTGTATTCCTGTTCCTTTAGGCTGCTGCATTTTTAATGTCACAGAGGGTAACATAACTTAGAAAAAATGTCATGTTGAAGTAAATTTCAGAATTAAAAAAAAAACTATTGCAGAGCTATCATAAAATATCTTTCTTTGTTATCTACAAAATAAATGCATTAAGAAACGTCAAAAACATTAAAAGAACGTTGTCCTTATTCATCCATAAAATTTTGGTTGTTTTAAAATACCATTCTGGTTGTTTGATAAGTTTCTAGTCAAGTATGGGATTAGTTATTATCTTATGTTGACTTCACACTATTTTTCGATGTAGTGTCTTTTTAACTTGGTGCACATTTCCAGAGATGCCCCAGATTCATGATCCTGGTTTTGTAGTCGCTTGCATGAAGTTTCTGAAAAAAGAAGTAGTGCGCGAACACTATTACCTAATCATCAGGGCCAAATTTCCTTCCAAACAAGTTGGATTTTAGTTTCTAGAACAGGTAAAAATACGATGGGGCTAGATTTATAGATGGGGTGAGTATGGAGAGAGTAACAATTCATAACCAGCTTGATGAATAGCACCCTTGATAACAACTAATGTGGGAACAAGTGCAGAGTCTTGGTGAAACAAAACAGCTAAGTCACCTTTCCTAGAATCTTTAACTTGATTACATCTCGTAATGTAGTCACCAAGTTAGCACGGTATTGTCTGTTTATTTCTTGTCCCTCTAGAAGAGTCTGCGCGGATAGTAAAGTGGTATCGTCACCGTCCTCCCCTCACTGGGTGGAAAAGGCTATTTATTATTTTGTTATTTTTTGGTTTTTAGGAGCATTAGCAACTAAGGCCATATTGCTCCGGGATATGCGGTGGTCATTCCCTGACCTTTCCGCATCCTCCGTATTTGGTGGTGACGGGCTCGAACCCCGGTCTAATCAAGAAGCGTGTGCTACGCACTGCTGCTCCTTCCCACCTGGCTACGGAGGCACCTAGGGTGGAAAAGGCCCTCGTTCGAATCCAGTCAATGACGCGAAGAACTTTAATGGACTTTTTTCATTCCGTAGCTGAGTTAGTCAGTCTCAGGCGTAGATAGTAAGATTTTTACCCAGAAACTGGGGTTTTTTCATCCAGCAAGACAGGTAAATCGACCAGAGAACAAACCCAATTTACAGACACAATACAGATATGGATATATGTATTAATTTACTGGGTGACCCTAATGTAACTGTTTGTTTGTTTTTTACCCTCTGGAAGATAAATTTGAATTCCTGAAGACAGGTGCCATGACCTTGCCTACCGATGAGACTACTTTGGCTATCTTTCTCTCCCATTCTTGGATGTCCTGATAAAACGCGTGGGCCCACATCTAGAAACCTCAGTGTAGAATACCTACAGATCCCACCATGCTTCTAGCCATCTCAACGGCACTGCCCGCACTCTATTCTCCAGAGCCACTCCAGCACAGATGAAGCTAGACGCAACGAGATTTCCAGAGTGAGGACAGACTTGATCAATTCTGGCTACCCAACACACACATTGGACAAGTGCTTATTATAAGCGCAGGAGCTCACAGTCCACCCGAGACCGCCATCAACTCAGGACAATGTGCCTACTGCCTACATTCCTTACTATCCAAGCATGTCAGGCCGGATCTCAAAAATCCTCCGGGAATACCACATAAAATGCGTACAGTTGCCTGGTAGAAACTTGCGTTCTCTAGTTTCCAACGTAAAGACTCCGGTCACCGCTCTCTTACGCAGCGGTGTGGTATACCGCATAGCCTGCAAAGATTATAACAGCTGCTACATAGGAGAGACTTCGAGACGTCTTCAAGACCGCCACGCGGAACACAACACATCGATTCGCCTTGCTGAGGCCGACCAGTCCGCAATCGCAGAGCACTACTGGTCAACCCACCACGATCTCAATCCCAAGCGGGACTACGAAGTAATTGACCAGTCCCGACACTTTCGCTATCGCCTCTGGTTAGAGTCACTCAATATACTATGTAATGCGGGAGCCATGAAACGCAACAAAGGCATGAGACTACACCCCATCTTAGATGTAACTGTTTTAAGTCTAGATGAACGTTGGAGGCAAAACTACGCACGTCCATGCAGCAACAATGATCACCAGTTTAATGATTGAATTGTCTACCTGGTGCCCTCGCACGGCTCACTGCACGCACAACTCTGTGTCCGTTAAATAATTTATCTGTAAAGTTTCCATTTGTTGATAAAGAGGCACATTCAGCCTCGAAAGCTCCAAAGTTAATTAATATATTTCACTGGATATATGCATTATTATTTGTATTTATACAATTGATTTCTGTCTACTCAATGTACAACTCTTAAATAAAGGTTTAAATTATTGAGGGGAAAAAAATAATACAGAGTAAGGCTAGGAAAAGATTGATTTTAAAAACCGGTTTTATGGGTATCGATGTGGTGGCAAGGATTGCGTCATCGACATACTCATGTTCTCATCATGCCATTTAGTAACCATGTAACAGTGGAGTTGTGCACAACTTTCTTTCGTTCAAAGAATTTTACAAAAACAATTATAAGGCTGCTCGACGTTTCTTTTAAGTTCACTTCAAGCTTAGGCGCTAAAATCCTCTACCGTCTGCTCATGCCATTAAAACATGAGTACATAATTTTGAAGAAACTGGTTCTGCTCTCAAAAAAGAGGCTTCTGGTGGAATAAGAAGCGCCGTGCACCAGAAAACATCACAGCTATTAGGACTCTCTCATACTGTACATCCTGGTGCAATATCCGTCATACACTCCTATCGAATAAATTCAACGAAAGTGCATGCCGACGGGCACCAGGACTTAAATTCTGTCCTTACAAGGTATTGGTACTGCAAGAAATAAAACCTCGCGATCTCTTTGCCCGTAAAAAATTTCCTCCAAAAAATGCTAACTCAAATGGATCGTGAGGAAGCCGTCATTCATAGTCTGCGGATATCTGCTGAAGCTCACTTTAATTTAAATGGTTTTGTGAATACACAAAACTTTCGTTATTGGTAGGAAGAAATCCCTCTCCAATTCCACCAGCATGCATTGCATAGTTTCCAGATAACAGCGTGGTCTGCAGTTTTCATCTCACGGCATTATCAGCTCATTTTTGAAGATGACAAAGGAAGGGTAGTGACGTCAGATAGCTATGCTAAAATGATCGTAACTTTTTTGACTGATGAACTAGCTACCAGCTTTCCTCGAGTTAATGAGGCTAACTGGTTTCAACAAGAGGGCACGACGCTAGTGTGTCAATGGACGCCGTACAACTGCTTTTTTTTGTAACCACACCATCTCCAGGAATGGTGATATTTCTTGACCTCCAAGGACCCCATACCTGTCAGCATGTGAATTTTTTAAGGGGGCATTAAGAAGCAAAGTATACTCACATCGCCCACACAATATTGAAGAATTCTTGAATAAATTGTCGGAATTCCTTTGGAGATGCTACGCCGCGTCATGGGGAAATCATGCGTGGAAGATTAGAAGAATGCTTGCACACAGACAAATGTTATCTGGAGGATATAATCTTCAAAAAATTGGCGGCATGCTATGTACTTTAAGACAGAAAATTTTTTTAAAACTTTACAAATATAAATTATTTATTTAATTTTTAAGTGTTTAAAATCGCCTTATAAAAAAAAAAAAAGGTAAATTGCAGCCATGATCAATCCACTGCAGGATGGAAGCCTCCTCAACGATTCATGTAGAAGGAAATGGACGATAATCTGCCAAGCTGGTCCAGTGCGAGTTGACAGATCGACCGTATTCAACAGTCAGGGGCTTGAACTCTAGTTTATACTCAAAGAGTGTGTACTACTGCACCAAAATTACATCTCATTCCTAAGAGAGGCTAGAAACTCATCAAACAACCTTCGTTCAATCAAATGCAACGTTCATTAATATTGGCAATTGAAGTTTAAAACTCAAAAATGCAAGGTGCTGCATATATATAGCAGTAATACCAAATTAACGTACTGTATGGTGCTACACTCAGGGTAGTAAAAATTAAAAAAAACTGGGGGTAATTGTGCAGTCAAATACAAAGTTCGCTGAGTAGTGCAGATTGCCAGGACAACTGGTGGGGCTTTGTCAATGATATACAGGAATTTTCCTAGCAGGGATAACGTGATTATACCATTTCATAAGGCAGTGATCAGGCCACATCTTGAGTATGCGCACAGGTCTGGAGGTCTCATTTAGAAGGATGTGGATCTGTTGAAATGGGTGCAGAGAAGGGCAACGAGATTGGTGAGAGGAAACAAAAGGGTGCTCTTATCACGAAATGTATTGCAAACTGCATCATCGGGAGACTAGGCACCTGTGAGGGGATCTCAGTGAGGTGTTTAAAGCTTTGAATGGCTTGAGAAAGCCCACTGTTAATAGCATTCTTTCTCCTGCTCACACTGCACACATGAAGGGGCATAAGTTCAAAGTGAGGAAGGTTGGTTGCAGGGTAGATGTGCGGAAGTTTGCCTTGGAACAAACTTCCATCTGTTGTTGTAATGGGTAGTTTGAATAAATTCAGGAATAACTAGAAAAAATTTGGAGGGAATGGACAGGTGATGTGGGATGATGGTGAATTTTTTTTTTTTTTTTGGGGGGGGGGTGACGGAACCCTTCATCCCTGGAAAGCAAATTAATTACAGAGACCATATGACAGGCGACCGTACAAGTTAAAATTAGGATATTAAAGGCATGCACATGCCACCAGCTAGGCATAACAGAGTGGGAAGAGAAACGGAATAATTCTCTTCACAAGAAGTAACAGCAGATTGTCACAGAGTAACAGAGCAACTGCGACATCCAAAATCGACCCTTGGGAAAACCCATAAGCCAAATGGAAGACATAAAGAAGCACGACGATGCGCACTCTTCAGAGACTGACTAACCTGCCTAAATATGAAATAAAAGCCAATAAAAGGTTCTTGTCGAGGCAGAACTCAAACCCACCAGACCTTATCTACTGGTGTGCGATGACAGTGACTGTAAACTTCTTAACCTAGCCAGAGCCGTGCAGTAGTATATGGGAGCTGTGGTTCATGGTTGATTTTAGGAGGCCCCGCTTTCTTTTTTTTTTTTTTTTTTTTTTTTAATATCATAATCATTTAAGAAACGTTTTGCCCTGACTTCTGTGTCGGGGACTAGTGCTTCGCATTCAGTACACATCCCTCATCCCCTTATGCACAGAAGGTACTGAAGGCACATTTATCTGACTTGTACTGTAAAAGGCGATTTGAGATAACAATCTTGAGCGTGCAGCCATTCAAAAGACAATAAAGTTGTAGTGGAAATCTGAAACAAGTAATCAAACAAACGAGCAAGTATGAATTACATAAATACTACTCACAGTTCTACATACTTAGACGAAACACTTCAAGTGTGAATTTCTGTTCCTTGTTCTTGTCAAAGATAAAATGAGCGGGACTAATTCTTCCACATAATAACTTATTCAAAGC
The DNA here is from genome assembly GCF_048544385.1 of Mastigoproctus giganteus. Lineage (NCBI taxonomy): Eukaryota > Metazoa > Arthropoda > Arachnida > Uropygi > Thelyphonidae > Mastigoproctus > Mastigoproctus giganteus. The sequence goes on along the minus strand of NC_143576.1, from coordinate 106,807,325 downwards.
TAAAACTATTAAAGAAATATTTAACTTACAATTCTTAGCTGTTTTCTTGAATATTTCTAAGGTCTGTAACTCCAGATTTACCACTTCCGTTATTACAGTTTCCAGCATATCTTGTTTGTTACGATGTCAGATGCCAGAGCAGTCCAAACACCTGAAAATCAAAATAAAAATAAGGCAAGAAAATCGAATGAAAAACGGTATTATAATTAATTAATGCATGAAAAATGGGTACAACAAATCGTCATCCGCTATCAGGTCTTGCGCTAATAGGGTGCCTCGCCTCCCATCGTCGATGAGGTGATCTAGTCACTAAAACAGTAGTGAAGGGACAGTAGGGAGAGGTAGCACCAAAGTGCAAATAAATAACACAAGTTGGCCTATCCAGACTTACCGCAGGATATGATTTAAACTACTGTCTTGCCAAATAATATTTTAGAGCAGAAAGAAAACAATGCAAATGGGAAGTGCTACTTATTTGAAGTATAAGGAGGGCAACTCGTTATAAAGGGTTTCGCAATATGAGATGTTACAATAACGACGCCAATATACAAAGCAAAACAAATGTCTAAAAAATTCAATTATGTAAGTAATAATGCAAATACATTACTGCCTTCCGTAAACTTATAACTATGATGCTAATACCTAATACATAAACAGTATTTACCAGCGCATATTCTCAAATATCTTCCAATAAGGTCAAATTTTCAAAAATATTTTCGTACCAAATTAAAACTAAAGCTCCAGTGTAACGTTCAGTGGTTAGTTTATTTAATCACTAAATTCATTTCCTGGTGACGTGTTTTCTTATTTATATCACTTCGCTTAATTTTTCTGTCAAAAGAATCAAGGAACAGTTAGAAAAAACAGAAAGAAGGTTAAGAAAAAAATATAAACATGCCTAAAAAATTTGATCGCGTATACCTGAATTAACAAAAACATACGGACATGATTATCTATTATGATACAGGTTCAACTGCTATCGTTATGCTTATAATACCCAGATTAGCGATACCATTTGCGCAAATGCATCACTTACATAATTTCGTATTTAAAAATTAACTACTTAAATTCTGGTTAATATCATAAACTCGATTCCTGATTCATTGTTTTCGATTGATATAAGGTTTATCTTTGTAGATGAAACACTCGACACCAACATCTCGAACAAACATTCAAGAATGGTTTTGATAACGTATAATAGATTACAGCTCTCTTGGGAAAAGGGCTGTTTATATTTCGTAATTCTTGGCAGCAAACTCATATTTTGAGATTAATGTTTTGTAAAAAGACTGCCTTTTCAACAGCAAAACTTTGTTGCAGTATACCGTTTATAAAAAATACTGTTGCGTATTATACTCAATTAATATATGAGAAATTAAAATGAACTGTATATATAATTCAAAATTTAAAAATGAACTGTTAAGTTACCAAAAGACTATTTTCTAAATAAAATTAACTTTAGAAAGGATTAATGTTAAAAATCCATAAATCGTACCTTGTCAGGGGACGACATATCGCAGCCGACGACCGAACCGAGTTCGCTCCTTTCAGCAAAACACAAGAAAGTAAGATTAAAATGGTACATGATTAACAGTAGTTAATCATATATCATTGGATATTGGATAGTAAAGGGGTGAAAAGAAAAAAATAGTTTTTTTATCACGAATCCCGGGATGGGAGGAACAGAAAGGGCTAAACACCATGAGTCCATGGACCCATCCAGCCAGTTGTCAACAAGAAAGACTGGTGGTGCAATGATGTGAGAAATGCTTTCATGGTGCACATTAGGGCCCCCCTTAGTACTAATGGAGAAATATCTGGGTGGCACAGGTTATCTGTTCTTCGTGACAGGGGCTGTGTTTTGTCACTCGTTTGAAGAGATTTGGGTTGGAGGTCTATTGTTGATTGGAGGAATTTCTAAAGGCTTCTTCAGTTGGAGCCAACCGATCTCACGCAGAGGAAATGATGTTTCTCCCCCCCCGTGATTATGGGGGGAGTGATTATTGTGCTGAGTGCACGGCGTATGGCGCTCACATGTATGCGTCTGCACTTGCGACTTTTGCCCCTTCTCCCTCCGCTCCTTTTCTCCTACATACTTCCGGGTGGGCATTATTCTCTATAGCCCACCTGCTCTTTCACCCAACATTCAGACTTTTCTTCTATTTAACATTCCCCGTGCTCTCTTCCAAAAAAAAAAAAAAAAAAAATTTTTTTTCTTCTTCTTCTTTTTAACTTGGTCTCCGCCAAGAAGCCCAGGCCAGCCAGAGTACGATGAGTAGCCTGGCTTACTTCCCAGTGGTGGTGGTGGCGGGCAACGCGGGATCCCACTAGGAGGCCCTGCGGCCAAGTAGCCAGAGAGCCAACAACAGAACGTAACGCTACTTACACAAACTAGACATTACAATTTTCTGGCTTTTACAGAGATTCTGTACTTCTGCACAAAGAACTATGGCGCACATGTGGGAACCACCGGTGGCGTCTTCCACAAAACACTATACCATCATCACAAAAACTGGGCAAAACTGTCCTATCAACAACAGCGACAAGGTTAAATCTCAGGCGATGACATCCTTGAAGCCACAGCTGATAAATGTCAGAATGAAAAACGTCCACACCATCGGAGATAATGGGATTGTGGTCAAAGCAGCTTCCAAGGAAGAGGCTGACACCATTAAAAGCTGCGATGGAATTGCTGAGCTGGGTCTTTCTGCTGAAGTCCCAAAACAGAGGCCCTTCTCTGCTCATCGTTGACGTCGACAGCTCCATAACCAAACACGATCTACTTAGAGAAATTCATGCCAGAAATCTTACAGATTACTTCGAACAGGAGGAAATCGAAGACCAGGTCAGGATGATGAGTTCCACTAGATCCAGGGCTTCAAATGTTCTAAACTGGGTCAGTGAGGTTACCCCAACAATCAGACGTATTCTTTTTGCCCAAGACAGGATAATTCTGGGCAGGAGCTCACACAGGTTCAGAGACTTCGTGCCAGTCACGAAATGTTACAACTGCCTGGGGTACGAGCATAGCTCTACCTGGTGCAGCCACAAGAAATCAGTTTGCAGGCGCTGTGGTATGGAGGGGCAGCATACGTTCAAGGATTGCCCAGACAAGACTCTATCTCCACAATGTGCCAACTGTAAAATTGCCAATAAACCATCTGACCACTCGGTCAGCGACAGAGTTTGCCTTATTTATCGTCGAGCAGCAGACAATATAAGACAAGCCACCAAATATGAATAGCCAACGGTTCGCCAGCCCTCACAGCCTTTCCATAGCACAGGTAAATGCACAGAAAGCGTACTCCGTGACAAATCAACTCCACCAAGTTATAGAGGAAATCAACATTGATGTGTTTCTCTTCCAAGAGCCTTACTGCTCCAAATGTAAGGTTGTCAGATATCCTCACTCATTCCGTAAAATTCTGGTCTTTCCTGGTGACTGCTATGCTACCATTATCATAAGGAACCCGGATGTCGTTGTAACCCGGATTCATACAATATATATATAGGCCACCCTAATAATTCAATTCATCTGCCGTGCTGTATCTTATGTCTGTTAATTGCGTGTGTTCTATGGTCGATTTGTCTGTTTGCTGGACGAAAAACCCCAGTTTCTGGGGGGGGGGGAAACCTTGCTATCTACGCCTGAGACCGACTAACTCAGCGACGGAGTGAAAAAAGCCCATTAAAGTTCCTCGCGTTATCGACTGGATTCGAACCCGGGCCTTTTCCACCCGGCGTGCGGAGGACGGTGACGATACCATTGTGCTACCCGCGCAGACACCTGGATTCATACATTCTGTACCTCCCACTTCGCTGTAGCCACCCTGGATTTCGTGATTTCGGGGCCATCTCTTTCCTCATACCATACTTCTAGTACTCGCTGGACATTCAGTCAGGATAATGTTGTTGTTCCCAAGAAGAGCTAGGACATAGTCCATTTCTGCTGGGGAACAACATTATCTTGGCTGCTGACACTAACGCGAAATCCCCACTCTGGTCAGCACCACTACAGATGATAGGGTTCTTTGATCGAGGACTTTCTAGCTACCTACGACTGGTCATCCTTAACATGCCAAACAATCAGGTAGGTGTTTAGGTTGGTGGTAGACGTCGATCGTTATACTGGGATTAATGAATTCACATTTATCGCCGATTGTTGCGGGTAGAATTTTATTGTTCCTTGTGTTCCTGTATTACTTATTAACCAGTTAAATTAATTTAATAGTGTTCAGTTACTACTTTAAGGTTTCAGCTAACAGCTGTTAGCAGAGGCGGCCATATTGGAACCTACTGTACTGTTGTCCTTTAATCTTGAGGCCTAAGAAGTTAATTAAGCTTCTGCTGAGCTGTGTTTAATAAATTTTGTGGCGGAATTAGAAGATTGTGTTTTATTGATTGGTGGTCTAAATACCGGATTATTGAGTGCATTCTGGATTATAGTGTAAAGGATCGTTGGAAATAGTCTACTGATCGTTACAGTGGGAATATAACAGTAAGTTTAGGTTTGGTCGTTTCTTTATTGGAACCTACTGTACTGTTGTCCTTTAATCTTGAGGCCTAACTTAGGAAAAAATCCTAAGTTAGCTAACACAGGTGGATCAAGTGTTGAAGCTTCTACAGGTGCAGGAGCAACTGGGAGTAGTGGATCTAATCTAAATACAGGTCTTAGTTAGCCTGTTGAAAAGCAGACAGAGTATTATGATCAGGGTGTGCAAATAGAGGAAATTAGGGAGGGGACTGAAGATCTCCAAGTATTCTCAGAACCTAAGTGATTGGATGAGGCAGATTTTCAACAAGGGGATTTGTAGGTTGATATATATAGCTTTTACAGTGATATTAGTAGGAGAAGCACGGGAACCAACGTAAGAGAGAGAGAGTGATATCATTGTCAGTAACATTCATGAGCAAAAATATAGGCTGAGAGATGTAAATTCAATAAATGAGTTAATTACTAAGCTTAAAAAACTTTTAGTGGATTATACAACAAGTGAGAGTAACAAGGTAACAAAGGCAGTTTCAAATTTTGTGTTGGATAAGTGGATAGACTTAGAAGTAATTACCAAGCATTACTAACAGATAATGAAAGACTAAAAGCAAGGGTAGAGGAATTGGACAAGAGCTGCTTTATTTGATGATTTAGTTATAGGTCAATCATTTTTGCCTGGGATCCCGGAGAATCAACAGCAACATCATCAAACTTATGCAGATAGGGTGAAACATTAAGGTTCACAGGTTTTGACCCAATATGAGGGTAATACTAAGGTATTAAAAGACTCTCAAATTGAAGAAAGGGGTTTGAAAAGTAAGAAACCCCATCAAAATAACATTGTTATATTGAGAGCTCATGATGATACTAAATTTGCAACAAGACAGGATATAAAGGATATCGTGATTACAACTCTAAAACAGGATTTAAAGGAAGTAAATATAAGTAATTTAAGAACAATTAGGAATAACGGTTTATTGACTGAAACAGACAACAGGGAGGATTTAAATAAGATTATTGAGTCAGAAGCACTGACTGAAAATGGGATTAAAAAAGATAGAATTAAATTGACTAATCCAGGTTTATTAATTTATGATGTACCGAAGGAGATGACACAAGAATAAATTGTAAATGATTTGTATTGTAAGAACCTGAGAGATTATGGATATACTGTACTGAGGACGAAGTGAAGGAGGGAATATCATTTAGGTTTAAAACTGGTAATAAAAACAAATTGATAAATTGGGTAATTGGGGTTGATCCTCAGATGTATAAGAGTATTTTTCAGGAGGATAGGTTATTTATTGGTTATTCATCACATAAATTTAAAAAATTCACAGTAATAGCTAAATGTTTCAAATTTTTAGGTTTTGGACACTCTGCAAACTATTGTTCCCACAAAACTGTTTCATGTGGACATTGTGCCTAAGGAGGGCATGTGTTTGCTGACTGTATTAATAAAGATAAGAGACCTAAGTGTGTCAATTGTAAAAGGAAGGTTAAAAGTTGTGATCATTCAGTTCGGAACAATAATTGTACAGAGTATATAGCAAGTATGAGGTTAATAATGGATAGTGAGTTTCTATTTGAGCAATATGGAGTCTTTGAATATCATAGTGAGGATGATTATATAAATATTATGCAACTAAATGCACAAAGGAGTAGGTCAGTAATGGATGAGGCAAGGGTTATGGTCTATGAGATGAATTTAGATATTGTGTGTTTTCAAGGGCCATATATTGGTTGTTTTGGAGGCGTATACAAGATGACTGGTCTTCCTATTACAGCATGGGCAGTGTATATAGATAATGATAAACCTAAATCAGCAATTGTTATTTTTAATAAGAGCATTAATGTCACTGTTATTTCTGGTATGCGCACACAGAATGTTATCTGTGTGCACGTATCAACTCCAGAGATATCATTCTATCTAGCTTCAATTTACTGTCCCCTCTCTTATGATATTGAGAATATCATTGCAGTGTCTGGAATCAATTACGGAAATTGTGGGTAGTGGAAACCTTTTGGTTGCTGTCGATGCAAATGCCAAGTAAAAATTGTGGCACAGTTCCATAGTTGACCACAGAGGTAGGATACTGGAGGAATTTATTCTAAACTATAATTTAAGTGTTCTCAATGTGGAGTGTAATGCTGATTGATCTCCATTTAGATAGTAATTTGGCATTTGATCATGTAAGATTTGGGTATAAAAGAATTAACTGGAATAAATTTAAGTATTCTTTAGAAATATCTTTTGATGATAATATTTTGAGTCAATTAAACAGTTTAAATGCTTTTGAATATGAATTTTATGTGAAAAATGCTCTGTATAGAGCTTTACTGTTAGCTGCTAAAAGGAAAAGAGAAAATAAGAGATGAGTGCCTTGGTGATCCAATGGTTTTACGAAGGGAAGCATTTATCCTTAGGAAGAAATATCAAAGATGTAGAAGTAGAGATTCTGCCGATGCATTAGTGCTTAAAGAACTGCACAGAATTAAAAGGAAACAATATCACAAAGAAATATATGAACATAAGTTAGCTGCATGGAGGGATTTTGTACTAACAACACGGAATACAGATCCCTGGGGACTTTTATTTAAATTGTCAAGAGACAAACTGCATATTAATAATGTTATTAATACGGTTAACTCAAATAATATAGAAACTTGTGATTGGCTTTCAACCATTAAATCTATTATAGATGAGCTGTTAGTGTATGATACTATGGATGATGATACTGAGGAACAAAGGAAAATTAGGGTTGATAATTTTAGTTATGTAAGAAATAATGACATACAATTGTTCACTACTCAGGAGTTATTAACGATATGTTCTAAATTAAATGAAAATAAAACTCCAGGCATGAATATGATAGAAAATAATTGTATAACTAAGATGAATGAATATTATCCTGAGATATTGGTAGTTATGTATAATAAGTGTTTGTTGGAGGGTACTTTTCCAGGGTTCTGTAAAACTGCCATTCTAAAGCTTATACATAACCTGGTAAACCTGTTTAGTGATCCTAGAGGATACAGACCTATTTTGCTGTTGGCAAATTTGGGAAAAATTTTGAGAAGTTGTTACTTTTAAGATCAGAACGTGTTTATTAAGTCTAAAATGGAGTTTATAGGTCAGTTTGGATTTAGAAAAGGTCTTTCAACCGAAGATTCTATAAATACATTAGTGAGTTATAGTTCACAATCAATAAGTAAATATGTTTTGGCATTATTTGTAGATTTTGAAGGTGCGTTTGACAAGGTGTGGTACGAGAGCATTTTATGCTCATTAAGAAAAATAAATTGTCCTCAAACGTTGTATCAAACATTAAGAAGTTATTTAAGTGGTAGGAGAGTTCAAGTATATTCACAACATTTGAAATTTGGTAGATCTATTAATAGAGGCTGTCCGCAAGGATAGGTGCTCGGTCCGGTGTTTTGGAATTTGGTGTTAAATCAGTGGCTGGAGAAAGAAATTCCGCATTGTAAGTTGGATGCGTATTCAGATGATTTAGTAATATGTACTGAGGGTAAATCCAGTAAATCTAAGTAGTAAATCTAGTATTAGAGCAGACAATGGGAGCTGTAGTAAAAGATCTGAGTATGTGGGCAGGTGTAAATAAACTTAAGATCTCAGATAGTATGACAGTAATGATGTTGCTGAAAGGCAAGTTACATTATGGAAGGCAAAAGAAATGAATAATTAATAGAAAGCAAATACCTTTGAGATCTCAAGTTAAATACTCAAGTTAAAGCTACGTCGGAAAAGAGAGCAAGATCTTTATTTTTTCAATTGGGAAACAGATTCTAAAAATAAATTAGCATAAAATAAATATCGCAGTGCAACACATAAAAACGAATTCAATTTATAAGTTGATTTGCACTGAATACAACAAATATTAAAGTCAGTATGAATGAGGTTGAGTTTAATTAAATCGTTAATTCACGTCATTAGCCCAAGTCATCAGTAATTCACAAATGAATACACGAATTAAAGCCAATATGTATAGTAAGTTCAACAAAAAAAAAAAAAAAAAAAAAAAGAATTAAATCACAGGACTCGGTAGTTGAAGTAAGTCGACACCATCTAAAAGAACAATGAAGGTCAAAGGAACAATCTCATAACTCACGCGTAGAGAATTTATAGACCTGTACGAATGAAAATATTGACTCAAAAAGAAGCCGGCACAACAAACTTGGTAGTTGAAACGACATTGTGTCTTTACCGCGAAATTCCTCGCTGTACTTTGTGGTTTCTGTTTAGAACCTACATACAATGCCAGAATATATAAAAGCATGTTTGTTTGTTTGTTTTTATTTTCCCCAGAAAATCAAAGGCTTTCAAGAAAGAGAATGAATCACAAATTTCAATTCCTCCATTATATTTATAATCTTTTTTTTTTTTTTTTTCATTTCATACAGCTTAAATCCTCTCTCTATTCCAATTGTATTTTCTATTGAGAGCTAATATCAGTGCGAAAAAAGTAGGACATTGAAGGGATATTAACAAAGGACGAAGCATATATTCATAGCTACCAAGCAGAAGAAATATTCTGAAGAAAGGCACTGTTTCCACTTGTGAGTCGCCCCAACAGTAGACGTGACATGTAGACGGAGGTAAACCAGCTGTTTCCAGCGCAATAGTTGCGAAAATCCGGCAAACGAAGATTAACATCTGATCAAATAAAATCCGAATCGCCTGTAGCACGGAAGGCTAGTCATGCACTGCTTTGTGTTGACAGTGGGTGGCCTACTTACCAGAAAGTGTTTGAAAACCTCTCCCTAGCACAACCGACTTAATGGTATGAATTCCACAGAAAACGTCAAATTCTGTGACCTTTCAGCACTTTCAAATCATAACCATTTATTTTACGTTTCCATTTCGTTGGAGGAACATCATACAGGAATATAAACAGTAACAATTTTAATTAGAATAATTACACTTTATTATTATTATTAAATCCGTTTATTATTATAGCAAGTGATTGCTTTCACCCCTTTTACACAGCCGACCGGCTAGAAGGGTGAACAAAAATGCAACAATGGCAATTTTTACAATGCAATATTTACAAAACATGTTTACAATACTGTATTTACAAAAGTGTGAATCATTTACAGTATTATTTACAGAATGTAATTATCGACAACATTTGAAGAGGAAATTATTCACAGTATCCTAAAAAAGTAGATGTCCAACAGTTGTTTTATATTTTGGTCATTCCTTCCTATTTATAAAGTTCAAGTTCCTAGCTTTATTCTGGTTCAAGCTTCTTCTTCATACTTCTATAGTTCAAGCAAGCTGTAAGCTTCAGAGAGGCTCTTCACTCTGTACTGCTTGCCTTCACAATATTTCACAGGATCTATTGCCAGTGAATTGAAAAGGGGGACTGCGTTGTTCGGAAAGAAGTTCTTCAGACAGCACAGGTTGGATAGTGTAGAATGCGAAGATAAGTAGGGATTGTCATTACCGCTTCCAGCACGTGGAGTAGCGATAACTCCGTGAAGACTGGGGGCATCAATCACACCGGTAAGCATCTGAGACAGAAGAAGAATATTCCTGGATGCAATGTGAACTCTCCAGGGAGTAATATTTAAGTTGGTATATAAAACAGCCCTGGAGATGGTGAATGCGTTGCCCGTGACTCTGTTCATCCATCGCATTACCCAGTATTCGACTGCCAGGAATCTGTTTATAACACATAATAATGATATTGATAACACATAAAATTCTGTAGCTTTGTAAAAGACTCCAGGGGCTCACATCTGGTGAGTATGGGCTTGGAACACCCAGGGTCCTGAGCCGGATATTATCATTCTTCTTTTTTTTTGGTGAATCCCTCCTACTTTTGACTCTCTCTCTCTCTCTCTCTCTCTCTCTCTCTCTCTCTCTCTCTCTCTCTCTCTCTCTCTCTCTCTCTCTCTCTCTCTCAAGGTAACTCAAGAAATTTTTTTTGGCTGGTGTAGCATAAGCCTCTGGCTTCCTTGCACCATATGGCTAATAATAATAATAATATTCTTCAGAATGCATTGAACTTTGTAATCGTTCCATACTTCTCATTTATAACTTATGTGATGGCTCCATCTGGTGACAGAAGCCAACACTTTTTAAGAATATACAGTACAGTACTATACATATTTATTTGCATGAGTATTTCTTAATTTTTTTGAAACCAGACAAACTAGCCCAAGAGCTGTGTAAACATGGAAACCTGGAACTTATTGCATCCAGACACCACATACATAATTACTGGCGCATTGGTGCTTTCACGTAGTGTGGGTAGCATTTTCTCAATTGGATCTTAAGTCTGACAACAAACGTTTAGGTAAAATTAAATATTTCAAGGATCACTTGCATCAGGCATAGTTCTGCCGACCTCTTATTTTCTATATTTATAAGAGGGTCAGCTCTATGGAACGTCTTAACGTGGTTTTATCATGAAGGTTGATTTCTTTCGCTTAAGCTTTATGCTCAAGTACAGGTGATTCAAAGTTTCAGCATCCCGTTCTGAGTTAATGCCGGGCATCAGGTTCTTTAAAGACTAACGGCAAAATACCACGGAAGTCAAAGAAAACAGTTACAGTAATTTCCCTGCAGAAATCTTGGATCGAAATTTTTCCACTCTTGAAGGATATTCCATTACATATTGGCAGAGGCGAATTTGCCGTGAAGCTAATGAAGCTTAAGCTTCAGGGACCTTCACTTGCACGGGCCCCTTCCCAGGCCCTCGGAAGAGTCCTAGCAATGTGTTCACATGGTTATATGTTTTGGTAAAATTTGCAAAAAGTAAGATATTTTAACCACAATCGGTTAAGACCGCTGTCTTTTTGCACTACGACTTCTCCTCCGTTACACTTCCCCTCGTGTCGTGTGGCGTTGAACCCTCAAAACGTGGATCCGCCCCTGCATATTGGATAGCTTAATCGTAATCAACTTCGTGTACTGTTAAAACTAAATCACAGCACTCTTATCAGTTCAGGTAGCACAAAAACCATACACACACAATATTAACAAAACGCAAACGAAACGAAACAATATTGTTATGACCAAAACATGGAGGATCTAGTGAAACTGTCCACTTTCCCCACCCTGCAAAGAACTCTGTGCTCTCTCTGTGAGCTACTCTTTTTTTAGACAGTGAACATTCACTTGAACAGACAATACACACAGCGCAATATGACTTTAAATCAGGAGTCAGCAACCTTTTTCCTTTTGTCACTTTTGGTTATTACAAGGACAAAAATCTTCACACGTTACTCGGACAAGTGCATCTGAAACATAATATATAGAAAATTTATAAAGTGTCATATCACTGGAGTGCCCGGAAAATCTCGCACGCTACAAGTACCAGGTATGCACAGGACTGCCAATGCCTGCCTTTAGATATTAACGCAATTGTATTATACACACACTAGCCAAAAATAAAATATGACCTTTATTCGATTTTCGAATCGGGCCGCCCTTGTTTCAAATAACAGCAACTGTGCAGCGCAGCAAGGATTCTATAAAGTTTTTAGTGCCTTTAGGTCTAATTGTAACCATTCTTCAGACAAAATATCGCGTAGCTGTGACAAAGTTTAAGGAAGTGAACTTCGTCGCCAAACTGCTCACTCCAGCATATCCCACATTCTCAATAAGACTGAGATCAGGTGAATGTGGAGGCCAGAGAAGATGGCGGAAATTCGTGTCATGTTCTCCAAACCATTCGTGCACAATTCTGGCACGATGCGGTTGCATTTTCATCCATAAAGTGGCCCTCACCTTCGTAATAAAAATGTAACATTGCAGGGTGCAATAGACTTGATTCAAAATTCAGGTACTCCCTGGATGACATTCGACTTTCCACTGGTATCAACGGACCCAGTCCGTGCCAACAATACATTCCCAATACCATGACACACCTCCAGATGCTTGGGTTGTCTTAACAAGGCAAGCAGGTCCATCGCTTCGTGAGACTCTCGCCACACTCTCTGCACACCATAGTGCAAAACAAAGTGTATAGTAATTCGTCTGACCACATGTTCAATCATCACGTTCTCGGCACCACCGATTTTTCTCAGAAAAAAGTGGCTACCAAATAGGCAGGCGACTGCCAATACCCAAATTCGTCAATTCCCTGCACATGGTACGAGTTGTAGTGCAGTTCTGGCCATGGTTGAATTCACATGTTATTTGCTGCACACTGGATGTCCTATTTTGGCGTACAGTGCTCCTTGGAGTACGACGGCTTCGCTCTTGCTGTAATGTTTTTCTGAAATCTACGTTTTTGAGATGTGGAAGAACAGCTTAGTTTCCAGTCATTAAAAACCTTTGAGGTGAATGCATCTAAGAAACCAGTCAGGTCTTTCGTTTCTTGAATCTTTGCTCCTGCTAAGGGTGCACCCATGATAAGACCTTTTTCGAAGTCTGATCATGAGTTTTCCCCATTCTGGCTTCAGATTACTGCAGTCGAACAGCCTGTGTAGTCTAGCCAAAGAGGCAACATATCACAGTTTATTTTAACACCTATTTGCATTTCTTCTGCCTGTGGCTGTCTTAATACAAAGGATCGTATATTTTTCGCCAATTTGCCTTTAAATAAATAGCAATTAATTCCATTAAATGAATTTCTTTTATTTAAAATTTAATGAGAATTACAAATTGCAACTTAAATTATTGAGAATTTGTAAGTGACAAAGGTGCTGAATATTTGTACTGGCGTTAATTCCGAACAGGCTAGGCTTTAAAGAAATCATGGTAATAATAAGCATAAAATAAATAATTTTATTTATTGAATAAATTAGCCTGAGGCTGATTTTATTCAAAAATCTACATAAATGAAAAATAAAAACTCGTCGAAACGTTCCTCCATTCTTTTGAGGGGATTCAAACCTTGACCCTTCCGAATAGAAAGAACAAATTATTCCAAATGAAATCAATATTACCGAATGAATCTAACAAAGAAGCATTTTCATTCTCTATATATTTTTAAGCTGACAAAAAAATAAATAAATAAAATAAAATAAAAAATAAATTAAATAATAATAAAATAAAAGAAAAATATGGGTGAATTTTATATGTCTGCCTAAAAATATGGGTGAATTTATGTCTGCCTAAAAATATGGGTGAATTTATGTCTGCCTAAAAATTTTCATGTAAGAATACCATATCCAGTATAAAATTTATATATGCGAATAACAGCGTTACATATCTTGTTTGCAAATGCATAAATGCATGGATGCTGCTTAAAAATATATCGTTTTTTTTTTTTTTTTTTTTTTTATATACAGAACGAATATGAAAGAGAAAAATAATAACAAAAAACTTTTAAAATAACAGGAATAAAAAATAAAAAAAATTACTTCATGCTTAATAAATTATTTAAATAATCGTCATTATGCATTAACCACCTCATTACTTAGTTGTATTTGAGTATGCCAAGATAAGTGATACGCTTTTGCAGCCGAACTCGGTAAATCATTACAGTTCAGTGGCTTTCGCAAGAGACCCATGTGTTTGTATGGGTATATTTTGCCTGCTATGGAGGTTGTTGGAGCGTGTCACTGGCAGTAACAAGACTACAAACTCCATAGCAGATTCACTACCACAATTCAACACTAATCTTCACCATGAGCAAAAAAACAAAACGTCCAGTTCTTTCTCTCCTTAGCAGACTGTCTGTGAGGAAGTCTTCGAATGGTTTCACACATTCTACCTAAAATGAAACCATCTAAAAATCTGTACTACAGGGAAGAGCAGTCAAGAGTGGAGGAAGGGAAATAAAACACAACCATTAAATATGACGGAAAGCAAGCGAGCTTCCTTCTTAATATTATGAAATGCGTTTACTGCCTATCTGTCTCCCGTTAGACAAGAAATAGAAAATGACTGTCATGTAGCTCACAGTATAAGACAATAATACTCTTCGAGTCTGTGGAAAGGGACTCTTATTGTGACATTCAGGTTTCAACAAGTTTAATGACTTGAGGCACCCAAACGTCTGCTAGTTGCAGAACAATAATTTGAGACCAAAATGTCCCATAAAATCCATCAATTTAACCCATAACAACTGAAAAATGAGTTCGGGTAAGAACCAACTTTTCGGGTCCCTTCGCCGCTGCTGATCCAAACGCATCTATTCAATACATGGAGAAAGTAATAGATACTCGGGGAACATGAATTTATTGTGGCCACTAATGTTAACACTAAATCTCCGCTTTGGAAGTCAGATTCAAGATCATAGGGCCCCGAAGAGTTTCTCTTGGCTACGAATTAGAATAAATTCGTAGTTCTAACCAATCAAATAATATCTTCACCTTTAGCAACATACTGGGTGAGTCAAACATTCACATTACGTTCTGCTCTGATATTATAGCCATTAAAATCAAGGACTGGAACATTAAGACGGAGTGGACCACCAGTGACCACTTGGTACGAAATCGAGAAGACAATTCCTACTTCTCTTCCAGTATTCCAGTCCCCTTCAGGTTTATTACGTCTCTTCTTGGTTTATTACGTCTCTTCTTGGTATATTACGTCTCTTCTTGATTTATTACGTCTCTTCCAATTAATCCTGTACTGGAGATAGTGCTTCTATCTCCAAAAATTAACCAGGTTCTCCAGCAGTAATGGAGTAAATTCACGATATTCATTAAAACAGAAGAAAATATCCGCTTCCCTTGAGCAGCTCACTAATCTGGAATCTATTTCGACCTCTGACCTTTCCAACCTAATACAATGATATCCTTATCAAGGCAACATATAAATCAATCCGAAAGAAAAATTTACCCCTCTCTAGAACCAATCCCTGGTGGCCACAAGAATTAAATGTTACAAGGTAAGAGGTACAGCGTGCTAGGAGGATCGCCCAAAGAAAAAGAAGAAAAACGTGGCCACTCTACGATATAGAATTTTTCAGATAAAGTTACAAACACTCAAAAAAAGTACGCTACACGGCAGAATAGGGACAAAGTGTAATAATGACTCCTGATACACACACTGGACAAAAAAATACGAACCGTTATTCAGTATAGAATTGGACCGCCTTTGTTTCGAATAACAGAAGGTTGAGGTGCGGCATGGATTCTATAAGGTGTTTTAGTGTGCTTTGATCTAATTGTAACCATTCTTCAGGCAAAATATCGCGCAGCTGCGACAAAGTTGAAGGAGGAGGACTTCGTTGCCAAATAGCTCTTTCCAGCATATCGCACACATTCTCAATAGAACTGAGATCAGGAGTGCTTCTGATCTCAAGCCATAAGTAGTAGCAGCCATAAGGCAGACAGCTACCTGCTCCACTGTCCTTCTCGGAAGACAGTGAAGCGTACTTGTTTAGCTTTGGCATCAAATCGTGGGTAGTAGTTATTGGGAGCGACACCAGATGGTTCACTCTCTGCCTCAGTTATAAATTAGACCTTTTGGGAGGTAGGTCCGATGAAATGACTTTCGCGATTATTTTCCCTTCGGTTTTTTTTTTTTTTTTTTTTTATAGATTCGAACTTGGGTCCATCATATCGGTGGTCCAGCGGTTTAACCACTGGGCTAATCGCGCCGATTATTATTATTTTTTTTTTTTATTCTCTTAATGGATTTTTCCCCATCCCGGGTACTGGTACTAGATGCGTGGGATGGTTGTTGTCAGGTTACTATTATTGATCGAGGAACTCTCTAGCTATCCTACACTTTGGCATAATACCGGTGATTGACACGGTGGTCGCGTTACGTTTTACTTATTCCATATGCCACATCTGTTTGACTGCCTGTCTTAAGGTCACTATATTTCCTGATATTTTCCTCGTAGGTTTTTTGGAGGTTGCTAGTGTTCAGCACTGCTGTGTCGATCAATTAGTTAGTCTTTTCCTTCTTGTAGTGTCGGTTATGTCCGGTCTGTTGTGCTCATCTTGTCCATTCTTTTGACGTGGTCCCACTAGAGCTTGAGGGTAGAGGTCGTAAGGCCTGAGGTTCGTGCTTGTAATACGGTATACTTTTGCTCAGCTGGCATATATTGACTAGCTTCCGATATATTATCCTGGCGATCTGGTCATATCTGTGAGTATACTCCGTCTGGGTAATCACCCTGCATCCCGCTGTGCTGGGTCGTTTATGTGACAAGGCGGCATGGTCGCCACGTGAACGGGAAACTATAGAAAACACATCGCCAAGAACTCCAGGGTGCTTGACGATGAATTTTCTGCAGTTCCTGGTGTTCATTACCTGGTCTTGGATGGAGGACATGAATTCTTCGATCTCGCAGAAGATCGTCCCTCAGGTAAGCCTTTATTTAGACTCTCCACAAATCAATTCTTCCTCTGCACAATGATACCATCAATCAACCAGTAAATTCTGATACCATTCCAGATTAACAAATTTGCATCAAGCATTTGTTCCTGCCTTGTTATTATTTTTGGATAATTTTACTGCTGCTGTTTGACTGAAGACTTTTCTCTTTGTGGACTACTTTGGGCAGCATCGAATAAAGACATAGTCGAGCAGTAAGTATCCTTTGTCGTACTGCACTTTATTTTTCCCTTTATGCTATTTTCTTCTTTATTTCTTCGTCTTCTGCTGTCCTGTCTCCTGTGAATGGGAATGATTGCGCAAGCTGATGCCGGCTTGCTGGCACGGGGTTCTTATGAATAGTTCCAAACTCACTTTGGATATTCAGAGCGTGATTGCTGAGGTTGGTCACGGTACATGCGCAGTTAGTCTAACTCCCCGTGGTGTAGACGAACACTGGGCAGGCTTTCTAGGTGATCGCCTTCCTGGTGACAAAATGGCCAGAAACAACTAAAAAGCGCGCGCGCACACACACATGCACACACACACACACACACACACACACATTTCTAGCCTTTACAGAATTCTGTATTCATCAGAGTGTACCAAGGCGGAGTTCAGGTGCTGTCTGCTTAAAAGTCTGTCATTACCATGACTGCACTGCTCAAGTGCGGCTTGAAATCTTGGACCATCTCGCCATATTCATCAGATATAGCACCATCGAACTTTCACTTATATCCTAATTTGAAAAAATACCTGGCTGGCATACATTTTTTCACTGACCACTGTCAGATGCGCTAAGCATTCCAATCTCTGAATTCAGTCGTCTTGCTGAAAAAAGAAGGCTGTTATTCACAATCAAGATGCCGTGGCCATCTTGATTGTGAATAACAGCCTTCTTTTTCCGATGTACAATCGGAGCCTGCGCAACTGAAGGACATCTGCTAACTGCGTTGCTTTGCGAGATACTTTGAATGTATCTCGCAAATTAACTCACGTGGAATGTTTGATGGTTTCTTTCAAAAATGGTTACATTTTCTTTTAAAAATGGTCTGAATGCCCTTACATTCTACTTAACATCTTCTTCTCTGAAGGGGAGACATTTACCATCTATATCCATAAAGGCATAAGAGATACACATAATTACATACATGTTACATAATATATATCCATGTATTATGCGTACGAATACATAAATAATTAAATCATTAGATTAACCTTAATCAAACAATTTAGCAATGCAATATTATTTAAGTGGCCAAGTGGCTAGTTGGACAAACGTGGCCGACCGGGCCACACGTGGAGGCGGCGTTTAGCATATCGAGGATACATCTGTGGTAGTCACTATCGAAAGGCAAAAGCTCGGTTCTAAATTTTTAGTGTAGCAAGGATTCCCTTTCTGTATTTTTTTGTTGTTTACCACTTAAAATAAACAAACAAATAAATAAATTTTCTGTTCTTGGTGGTCACCATCGATCGCTTGCAGTTAGGGCAGCATTTGCTTTGGCAGGAATCTGTCGGTAAGTACTAGCCGGTCATGGTCTGCTAGCAGCTGTGCTGAAGACCGGAGACACCAAGAGGAATGCTCCAAGAATAGTGATCCTAGAAATTCGTCTTGTAATTTTACCCGTGGCCATCTTGATTGTGAATAACAGCCTTCTTTTTCCGATGTACAATCGGAGCCTGCGCAACTGAAGGACATCTGCTAACTGCGTTGCTTTGCGAGCTGGGGTGGTAGGTGGAGTTTCGTGTTGATTCTTTTAAATAGCCAGAATTCGCCAGCAAATATCCTTTTAAGGTTAGATTCGGCAGCCCGTATCTCTGAAGCATATAATACTTTTTTTACCAAGTGTAGGTTGTTGATGTGGAGCAGCTGTTGCTTGACGCCCCAGCGTAGTTAAGTCAGCCTCGAATGCATGAGGTTAACGTGATCGGTGAAAGATAGCTGAGAGTCGAAACTGACGCGCCATTGAGCACAGGCTGCAACATTGTTGGGCTGCCCTTTAGTGAGAAACTGATTTGTGCCGATTTCAGAGTATTGAGGAGGATGAATGCGTTGAAGTAGTCAGCTATGTCCTGTAGTTTCCTGTTGATTTGCTGAGTGGTTTCGGCTGCCGAGTCGGATGGCGATATTCTGTTAAGAAGCTTGACATCGTCAGCATATGTGATCCAATTGCATTTGCTGGCCACAAACCACACTAGGTTGCCGTGAAGAGAACGCCGGACAGGACCCCGCCTCGAGGCACACCAGCAGTTATACGACGCATGAAGGTCTTCGTTCCGATCTTTAGCAAAAGGGTCCTCTTGGATAAGAGAGATTCTAGGAACCAGAGAACATCACTGTGGAAATTGAAATAGCTTTCTAAGAGATGTTTTTTTTTTTTTTTTTGATTTGGTAGTTGTTGGCGCATCGGCTTCTGTGGCCATATTGCACCTCCCAAGGTTTTTGCAGTACTTTGATCCAAGCCCGAGGCGGTAATCGAACCCGCGACCTTTGGGTTGCCGGGCAGGTACTTTACCCACTCGGCTAGCCCGGTCGGCTTCTAAGAGATGTAGGAGTTGGTGTATATCGATCGCATCAAATTCAGAATGGGTGTCAAGATATATAACTGAATGCGTTGAACTGAAGGTTATTAACCTTCAGTTAACGTTATAACTGAAGGTTAATGGGGATATCTACTGAGAATATCACTAGGAATAAAATTCTTTAATCTTTAAAGAATTTTTCGTGAAACTAACCAAAAGCATCTGCAACAATAACAAACAGAACACTCTCTAAGTAAATGATAGACCCGTTTCTCGACAAAAAGTCTTCTCTTTGTTTAATCTGCTTTGTGGCACGGACACTTACATTCTTTCCCTCCACTAATTGTTCGATATGTTTCCTTCTTTCGTTCACCTCTATGGAAAATTAATTTGTAATTCGATTTCATCAGCGATACGCGAGTTAATTGGGAGAAGTTTGATTTGTGTCTTTACTTTTCGAATTATTTCTTTATTTACAGCTATTATTTGTCTGAATTCTAGAGACTTGTCTAAAACGGGCTAGCGATCTCTAGCAAAGAGAACTGACAAGTGAAAAAAAGAAAGAAAGAAAGAAAAAGCCACTGTTTGCGCTTCAAGAAATCAGCCAGTATTTATAAGTAATTTGCCTTTGCTATTTTGTGTGCTAGAATGAATACAGTACAGTATACGCTTTTTCCTTTTTTTAGTACGATTCTCGTTCAGATAGCTAAGCATGCTGACTGTTTTCCTTCTGTTTAGAATGCTAATTTTTATGCCACTTGATCAATGCACTGAAACAGAGCTTGGAGTTAAGGATTCCTTATTGTTGTTGTGATGAAATTTACCGACACATAGGCTGCTAGGGCCATATTGTGTCTTTCTAATGGTTAATAGGAAAAGGCTACCTTAGGAGTGATATAAACTCCAAGTCGAGATATTCTTAATGGTTTAGCCTTGTATAATCGCCTGGATCAGGGATCGGTTATGCTTCCATATGAAGATGACGTGTGTGGATTCCTTGATTTATATGCAAATTAAATGAGCAGGAATTTAACAGCGTTTGTTGTTTATGATCCTGGAAATGTGTTCACTGTCTTCCTCATTCGATTTTGATGACGAACTTGAGCCATTTGCACAAGTACAGTAATTACATCTTCAGATAAGAGAGACTGTAATTGTTATGAATGAGCTAGAGAACTTCTCCCTCTTTGTTATTATTCTCATTTTAGGACAAGCCTTCAATATTTATGAATGTTTTCCTATAGAGCAGCCAAAGTA
Organism: Mastigoproctus giganteus; assembly: GCF_048544385.1. Lineage (NCBI taxonomy): Eukaryota > Metazoa > Arthropoda > Arachnida > Uropygi > Thelyphonidae > Mastigoproctus > Mastigoproctus giganteus. Next base: position 106,786,797 of record NC_143576.1, on the reverse strand, counting down.
ACGTAAACGTATTGGACTTTTTTTTTAGAAAATGCCATTATAATCAGCGTGTATGTGTGCATGTGTCGTCACACATGCAGACCTACACGCTGATTTTAACGCTTTCTCCTCGAATATGTGGCGGATAGCGTTAATCGTACATGCCAGGTTGATTAAAATGGGTCTTCCACAGATGGCGAATGTACGTAGGGGAGAATGGTTCTGTGTTAGTATGAACGTCATCTTTGGTAGCTACGTCGGCACGCTGCTGTCTGCCACTCGTTTGGAGAGGTCTGGATTCGATTCTTATCGACGAGTGGAGGAATTTTTTAATTCCACTTCAATCGAGGTTGCAGAAGGAGTAGGGTTCCCTACTCCTGATTTATTTCGGTTATTTTTTTTTTTTTTTAGCCCGCACTCATACATCTAGAATACACTTACGAATAAGAGAGAGAAGCTCCGCTGCCAGTAAAATAATAAAAAAGGCAATTTTAGATAACCCGAAGTGGATTTAGCATGAACTGGCTTCATCTTTTTTCAAGGAAATGAGGTATTTAGTCAGTCGGCCCGTTGGCCGAATGCATGATGTTCTTCTGCCGCAGGCGCCTCCGTAGTCAAGTGGGAAGGAGCAGCAGTGTGTAGCAGACGCTTCTTGATTAGACCGGGGTTCGAGCCCGTCACCACCAAATACGGAGGATGCGGAAAGGTCAGGGAATGACCACCGCATATTCCCGGAGCAATATGGCCTTAGTTGCTAATGCTCCTAAAAACCAAATAACAAACAAACAATCTTCTGCCGCGGGGTTGGAGAACGTTCTTGCTTTTTATCGGTCCTTTAGCAACTTGAGTCGAGTTTTTAGATTGTGATATTGGTGTTGGTAAGTCCAATGATGCCGGGCCCAGTGGCAATCCGAGGTAATGGCTAAAGGGGTTTTGGCCCCACCTTTATGATCAAAATAATTTGAATTTTTTTACTGCTACAGGATGATTGAAGCTTAACGATTCTCCGAACACTGCTTTAGCCGCTCCCTTTAACTTGCTTTCGCTTTCCCTTTAGAAAATTCTGAGACTGCTACTGGGTGTGTGTGACTACTGCTTATTTTAGTCAATTAAAAATTTCTCTCCAGTGTGAAAACATGATTCTATCTGCTGGTTCGCCAGGTAGCGCACAAGTTTTGTGGAGTCTGTTTCTTCCGTAAAAATCAATTGAGTCCGGGAGATTTGCACTGGACAAAGCATACTGGGGTGAAGAGGTAAATTATGACTAGACTCACCGTCAGGTAGGGCTTATTATTTGTTGCTTTTGTTTTTGCACAAACGCGGCCAAAGCTATGAGGCGTTAGTGTATCGTGTTTGTAAATTGCGTGTAGTCTATGGTCGGTTTGATTGTTAAGACGAATGAAAAACTAGAGTCTACAATGGGGGGGGCGCCTTGCAAGATGGACGAAAACTCGACTATGTTGCGAAAAGCACGCATAAGTTTCCTCTAAAAATTTCTTCTTGATTGGATTCGTACCTAGGCCTTTTCCACACGGGGAAATCAACTAATAACAACTGTGCCACCTGTCAGGGCATGTTCAGTAGGGCAGCACACGGTATAAATGATGCATTCATGATGGAGCGGTCTAGATTTGGGAATATATCAGTAAGAAGTTGAGCTAGTAATTTCAGTGAAGGTGATGCTTTTTCCCTTTTATCCATCCATCCACCATCCATTCCCTGATGATAACACGCTCTCTAAATACTCGTCAATATCGAATATTTGGATGATATGAAAAACTGACTTCTCAGCCATCGCTATCAGGAAAGACAAGGTGGGGAATTTAACCCTTTCCTGTCCGGGATTGCAGCTAAACTTCTCCCCTCCAACTTTTTCTTGTCTTTGTGGATGATGATCGACAAGATACATGTCGATGGAAGAAAACAAGTTGTAGAGTTTACCAGAGCAATTCCGCGCAGGAAACGCACTACATATGGGTTAAATTCCCAGTAGGCTATACTTACTGCGATGGCTGAGAAGTCAGTTTTTATGGGATCTAAATTTTCAATATTTGGACTGGTGGGCCTATGTAGGAGCAGTGCCATTGAGGAAATTAAAGCAATGCCTAATTTCAGGGTGACAGTAATGGCTCCAAAGAGTCGAGCGGTTAAATCGATTGAAAACTTCAAGCAGTTTTAGAATACAATATTGCGATTCCCTCCCTCCGATGTATCATATCTTGACATTTGAACCACGGTCATTCACGTATACTTATGTACCCTTTGGTCACTTGACTAGGGAAGGCTACAAAAAAAAAAAAAAAAAAAAAGAAAGAAAGAAAGAAATTACAGTACTAGTACTTCCTGTAGATAAAAAAGAAAAAAGAATACGGCAAACAGAAGAAACCCTAATGTTAAAAAATAATAAAATGAAATAAAATTATTACAAATTTTAGTACTTTTTTTCCCCTTCTTTTTTTACAATAAGCATGATAAGCGCATGCTTATTGCATGTTTTGGAATTGCTTCTTTTATAAGCATGGTAGTTTTGACATTAAAACTTGATTGTAAAAGGTTTTTCTGAACTTTTAGTTGTTACAGTGTTTTTCCTGCATAGGGCTTTTGGGCATATAACAATAGGAAGCTGAACTAGTTCTTTCAGTGAAGTTGGTGCTTTTTCCCTTCACCCATCCATTTCCTGATAACACGCTATCTTGATACTCGTCGGTATATTTTCTTTCATGTATGATTGCTACACCGGAAGTGAAGATAATAACAGACTTTTATCATTCAAAGTATTACATCGTTAAAGTCACCACAACATTCACTGCTGATTCACGAGAGAACACATACACTTATTGTGACATCAGTGTTTGAACTTGTATGTATTGTAATCTCGTCGCATGACAGTAGTAGGTGACATTTAAATGAACAGTAGATTGAGGAATTTGAGAAGTCACCCGACTACTATAACTACCTTACTGAAAGACCAAAGTTCTTTCAGATGACTCACTGTCATTAGAGTTGTATAAACACCTATATAGCTACAAGGAATTGAGATGAGACTCGTGTTTCAGTTCCGCCATGTACTGATGCTTACTAAATATTTTTAGGCATATTATGTTCACAGTTTTTGCATGTTTCGAATGCGTTTCACCGTACTGAAAATAAAAATAAAATTGCGGCAACCCAGTGGAAGTGGGCTAGCTACCTTGGTTGTTGGATTGTACTATGTTTTCGACTACTAACAGACAGGCCAGAATTGTTACACGCATGAAGTCGGAGGACTTGGAGAAGTGAATGGAGATCTTTAGCAGCTCGGGGTTCTTGTTTATACTCCGGCACGACCACTAGGTCAGAGGAGTTGGCACCTAATCATTGTGACAACGAATGTAATCGTTAACCATATTTAGCAGTCACAAGAACTTGTTGAACTATGGTCTGCACTCTCTCGCTTAACCACTCAAATACTTGGGCCTTCTCTCTTTTGCCATAACTAGAGCTTAATACAGTGAGCGGCATATTTTACTATACACTATTATTCTTAAATAAATAATAATACATAGTTTATTTACCAAGATTCAGTGGCATTGCTTCAGGACTCCAACGTCTTGGGTAGGCTCTTGAACCAAAACAATTATTGTAAAGAATAAAATTTCTTAGCTTTTAATTGCATTTAATTTATTGTGATTATTGCTCTTTTCTTTTACTGCATCTAAGTCTATTCATAAATCTGTATCATAGCAATATATTTATGTCGCGTAAAGTACTCACTTCGCGCCATTTAATTATGCCACTTTGTTTTAGAACAATATATCTCGTATTTATGTGTGCCAGAGACCCAGAATACTGAAATCCGGCTAGTTGATATTGAAATGCAATAGAAGTTGTGGTGATTTTATTTCAATGAAAATAAATCATATTTTCATTTAAATGATTAGTGCAAAAACAAAGCACCATTCGTCAAATAGGCTGCAATTTCTAACTGTAATATACAGTGTTGTGCAACTGTCATAAAACCTGTGATGGACAAAGGCTACATAGCAAGTATCGAAGGGAGTTACGCAGGGAGTCATAGTTCACTAATATATGATATATTGATGATAATTGCATCCTTGATTGTATGGCTAGATTTATAGTTAGCTATATACATTACTTCAAATCTTTTATTTCTCAGAGCCGTTGGGTGACCCAAATAGTCATAATAGCCGTAACCTGGATTGTCGAAACGTGTTTAGCCATAAATTAATTCAAAAGGATCCAAACTTCTTTCTTTCTCTCTTTCTTACCTCTTTTTCATTCTTTGTATTGGGACCTTCTTATTTGCTCGGTACTTTTGTTGTGGAAGGCTAAAGGATACTACATGTACATGCTTTACAGTTAACACCATAAAGAAGCTATTGCGGACAATGCATTTGTTGAATCCGGCTATTTTTGTCCTTCTGCGGTTACACGACTTTTTAAAAATTTGACGAAAAATTTGATGCAGCACCGTTCGAGGGAGAATTAGGTAATTAGCTGAAACATGCTGAAACATTCTTTGCAATGTTAATATTTTATGGAAGCTGATAAATGGGAAAGCTTCTGCTATAAAACCTATAATACACTGTTGATGATTAATAACTATCTTGCCCAGACAAAATATCCAAAATCAAACCCTAGTACCTAGAAAGACTTACGTTCCTGAATTACAGCTTAAATTCTGTGAATTCTATTCTTGAATTCGGCTAGTAGCCGAAAAGTATTTAGTCTAATTTCGAGCCATTGCTGTAGCAATAATTTCTTTAGTTCTTCAGTGATATCATCATCATCATCATCATCATCATCATCATCAGCCATTTTCAATCCACTGCAGGATGAAGGCCTCTCCAGCAACTTTCCAGTTCCTTCTGTTTTGAGCACTGGCCATCCATTTACTACTCAAAAACTCATGAATTTCATCTATCCATCTCCGCCTTTGTCTTCCAGGTTTTCTTCTAGCTCCTCTTGGGTACCATTCTGTTATTTTCTTAGTCCATCTGTCATCATGTCTTCGAGCTATGTGTCCTGCCCAAGACCATTTTAGTTCTTTAGTTTTGATAAGAATGTCCTTTACTTGAGTTTGCTGCCTAATCCACGTGTTTCAGTGATAAGAGTGGTGGAATTGCATGCCCGTACCCCGTTCTAATATAATATGCATCTTATAGTTTTCGGTGGGATTCAGTAGAAAATTAGGCGGAAAGTATACTTGAAATGAGATTGCTAGTTATTCAAAGGGATATTGTTATATCTCATCAGGATCGGTTCTAGGATTTACGATACCGAGTGCAAAGTAGGGACTGCCGATCACTATTCGAAGGCTCTTTTTTAATTAAAAAATTAAATAAAAATAATAATATGTTCAGTATCATTACAGGAAGAAGAATATTAAGTATAATCATTTAAACTAATAGGTCCAATAACCTTCAGAACGTCGTGCTGGTTAATCCATTTTTAATTTTTAAAAGTAAACTCAAAGCGTTCCGTTTGTTAAATTTCAAAAAGAAAAAAAAATCTTAACTTGGCTGTTTAATTCGACAAGTTCAAGCATATTCAGAGAAAGTGGATAATGTTTGAGTGATAGCCGAACTTTTCGCAAAAACTATACTTCGTCATGTTTTTGTTACTAATGTGAGTGTATTCAATTTGATATTATTTTCCAGTTTGTGGACGGGATATGATTGTAAATTTAAACATTAGATTTTAATTTAAATTTAGATTGGGTATGCTGTTACCTCTCTCGTACCCAATATAGAAGGTGGTTTGTATCTTATGTATGAAGAATTAGAAAGTTGGGAACGATTTAAAAAAGAAATATGTATGTGCGATGCTAGGTTGCTCCCATCCAAAAAAAATACAAAGGAAAAAAATAAAAAGAAGAATTTTAAAACCTGCTTTTAAGAATTTGTGAAAGTTTCGCATGTATGGCGTAGCTTAAAATTGTCCGAGCTATTAATTTTACTATTTCATATAAAATGCCTATCAAAATATTGAAGTCGGATATCAAATAATTGGAAGAATCATGCAGTTAATGGGTATCCAGAAAATAACAGTTGAAAGCAAAGTTCAACGTTAAAAAAAAATCAAAGTTGAAGTATTCGTACTAAGAGTTTTACAAAAATAGGTGAACGTTAAAAAAAAAAAAAAAAAGTCCTTCATCATTGTACTCTTTCAATTTCTTTCCGAAAAGACTGAGTACTAAAATTGCTTAACATCTGTTTCTCAGGTCGTCATTCATTCAAAAATATTTCACACATTAAAAATTCTTAAAGCAGTCTGACACAATAACTTCTGCTTTTAGAAAATGCTCTTTATGTACGAAATTGCAGAAGTCGCACGTCTAGCATACACCGGTTATTATACTGTAAAGAATATTTGAGAAAGTCGACCTTGACAGTCATAGTTGCTTGGCATGTCATTTCTCTGTTTCTGTGTTGAGAGAAGAAAACAATAGCGTGTTTGACTGAATGATTACTGGGGTATTTGTGTTTTCGTGATAGTAGGTGTTCATACCAATTTCCTCCTGCTGCTATGACTCATTTATTGTCTTTCTTTCCGCTACTTGGTTAGCCACTGTAGTATGCCTTCACGTTTATTCAGTGGAGTAAAATATATGTCAACCTTGTCTATAAGAAATTAAGACAGATAACAGATAACTCTTTTATGTTGGGAGGCATCGGATGTAAGAAAGCTGTTTATAGTGAGTCGCCAAAAATTGATAGCTTGTCTACTTGAACATTTGAGCCTATTTACTTGTGCAATTTTCTAGAAAGCACACAGTAGGTCTTCTATAGGTGGCGCTAGAGTAAAGTGACCAGACGTCCCGGATTATGCGGGACAGTCACGGATTTCAGCCGTTTGTTCCGCATTGCAAACTGTCCCGGATTGGACATGTAGCCTCCATACTTAATAGCAAACATAATACAAATCATTTGCATTATGTTGTACCAATGGTACAAGAGTTTTTTTCGGTAAGAGTTTTTTTCGGTAGTAAATAAGCTGTTGACGTCAACAAAAACACAGCTGACCGTCGAAACGCTGAAAGCAATACGACAAGTTGCGTGCAATTTTCTAATTCTTGTGAAGAATTTTACGAAGAATTATTAAGAAAAATTCACTCAGCGGAAAATTATATTTAATTATATTATTTAATCTGTCTTGTTTTTATTATTAAAAGAAGTATGTATTTTTATTATTATTATTTCACAGAAAAAACATAACCATTTTTTACTAAACAAAAATGAAAATCGATTAAAAACATGACCCCTCTAATAAGTGTTTTCCCCCTTCTAATTATAATTATTTTTCTCAGTTCACATTCTTCACGCAACATTCTGTTCGTTACGTATCATAACACGAGGGGTCCCATATACCGAATTTCAGCCTTTCTGTGAAAAAAAAAAAAATAAAAATATATATATACACACCGATGAGCCAAAACATTATGACCAGCGAGTCGTTATGCAAATCGAAGCAACTGCAGGTGAACTACGGCGCGTGCACGGATCGGGACACGGTATAAAAAACACTGATACTGAGCTCTGTTAATCAGTGTTACTCTCGTTCTTCAGATGGGAAAGCCAGCGGACTTAAGCGAGTTTGACAAAGGGCAAATTGTAATGGCCAGACGACTGGATCAGAGCATATCCGAAACGGCACGGCTGCGGTGGGATGCTCATGGTCAGCCGTGGTTAGTACCTACCGAAAGTGGCTAGAAGAGGGGAAACCCACGAACCGCCGGCGAGGTGTTGGACGACCACGGCTCATCTATGCTCGAGGTGAACTAAGGCTCTCCTGATTGGTACGTGGCAACAGAAGGGCAACTGTGGCGCAACTAGCCGGTAGTTGGAGTGCGGCCTGCGGCTACGTAGCCCCATTTTCAACACACAGAAAACATTGAGACTGTATTACAAGACGATATTCTTACCTACTGACTCGTACGCTGCAAGCGTTTGGCATCAGAATGTTATTAAGGTTGCTGTGAAGAGGAAGTTAACATCAATTCAAAGATCTTTTCTCACTGTTCACTGCATCCCTCGCATGGTTTCAAATAATGCACTCCAAATTCTTGGTGGTGAAATGCCCATAGATTTATATATTTTATTCAGAAGCACAATCTACAAGTTAAAGAAAGGGATATCTACAACGTTTTTGGGAATAACATCAGACGCAGCAAATGACATTAAAGCAGAAAAGAAAAGAATCTGGACTGAGATAACAGCTATTGGGCAGTCTAGATGGGACGAATGTGTCTGGACTGGCAACAAAAAAGTTAATTCAACAAGTGACTTTTGTGACTTCTCCGGGAATCTGTTAATGATTCGTATCATCTATGACTACAGCATATTTACTAACAGGTCACAGTTCTCTCAGGGCTAAGCTCCGTGGGATGGGGTTTGAGCCAGATCCGTTCTGCACTTATGGTCAGAACGAGGATTGGGAACATGTCCTTGTAAGGACCTGTCCTTACAACTGATAAAAAAAAAAGAAGAATTTGAGGGTTATTGATATTGAAATATTATTAAGGAAAATTAATACAGACAACCAATTTGAAATATATGGTCAAAAACTAATAACTGAAAGTGTGTAGGATTCAGATAAGTCAAGGTTTAATTATGCTCGTTACGCCTATTACCTTAAGCTAGAGGAAGATTAACGTAGCAACGGGGGGGAAGCGTTTCGAACACGCGATACAATAGGAAACACTGATGGAGCAGACCGTAGTTAATTAGCTCAGATCAGAGTTAACATTTCACCCTAAAGAACAATGAGCTGAAACAAAAATAAATAAGATAGAGATGGAGCTCAGTAATGGAGGTATTCATGATATTTAAGTGCACACTTTAAAATTTCACGGGGGCAATTAACGACAGGTGTATCAAGGCCAATACAGGGCATAGCTGGGCAAACACAAAGACGATCTAGAAACTCCAAAATTACAGGAATTTCCAGTTGCCTTTCTAAAATATTCTAGGAATTGCTGGAAACAAGTAGCCCTCTCTAAAAAGGATGGAAGACACGCCCACGGAAGAGTATTGGAGACGAATGGGAATCACAGGGGAAGGGATGTACTGGTCAGCGATTGGTCTGAACGAAAAGCGCAGGAAATTTTGAAATTCAGAGTGAGGAGAAGGATAAGTTTTTTTGGAGTAGTCTTTGGAAGTGCGTAGAGGAAGACAGTCGTGTGGCAGAGTCGTTACTGAGTTTGGGGGAGATGGTTTAGGAATGGGAAGGAAATTTTCTTTGTGGGAAATTTCGTAAGCCTAAAGTTGGGAAAAGAAAAGTGTCCATGTGGAAGAAAGAATATTCTGCATAGCCAATGTATACTACAGCAGTGTGAGAAGCCGATAAAATTTATAGCGAAGGAAGAAGAGTGCCCAAGGATGAGCAACCACCCGCCTCCTAGTCTACACCGTTATGCTGATGGTTATGGCAGCCCTGAATAGGAAAATCACTTGGAAACTGAGTAAGTGATAGTTCAGTAAGAAACAAAACTTAAGTTTATAAAGGAAGGACTCTAGAAGAAATACCTAATCTATAAGAGAAAGTTAAATGTAATTGTAACCATGCCCACAGAACGGTAGTGAAATTAAGTGTAGGTTTTTAAGATAAAGATTTATAAATGGGTAGAAAGGATACTTTGAGATAATAGTTGATTTTGAGGGAATGACAAAGTAGGTAACAAAGGATTTGTAGTGATTATGAAATTATAGCGAATTTGGATTTATAGAGAGAGTATAACACAGAGTGATAGTAATTGTTTTAAACGGATAAAACACCGATTGAGTGCCCTGCTAGTTAAAGGATTATAGGATTAGATACGGGAAAACGGTTAATTACTATTGTTGATTATGAATGATGAACAGGTCTGTAGTTGAGGAAAGGATTTGCTAACTGAGGTATATTTATATATAGGTATGTATACGTGGTGATTTTGGAAAGGGATATAAATATGTATATATATATATATAGCTACTAAAAATTGTTTATTGCCATGCTGGAAGCCACTTGTAAACCTACTAGGACAGTTGATTGGTCGGAAAACTCATGTAAGGATCATAAGATGTAATGATTCTTAGATCCGTTAGAACCCAAGGATGAGACACACGAAGAAATAATGATATGTATATATATATATATATGTATGAAAACTCTGTAGTGGTGAATTACAAAGATATACATAGATAAAGCCTAACTGCCTAACAAAGCTACACATATTAAGGTTCACAGTCAATCGTAGCTATTGGTTGGAAATGTATATATATTGTCAATAAATATTATTATGTTTTGGTACTTAAGAGTCTGTCAGTCATTTTGAACTTCAGCCAATCCAGAGGAAAAAAAATATTGAGACCCCCTTAGAGTCTAGAATCTTCTGGGAGACAAACAAGTCAGGTGTAAAGTGGGAGGGGACTAAACGGGGGGCACAGTAGAGTACAGGGAATAATTAAATAAGCCCCCTTATAGCATTGTGGAACAGGTTGAAATAAAAAGAGGATATTTATAAAGGAAATTATTTAAATAACAATAAATAATAAAAATAAAAATAACCCCCCCCCACATCCTGTTAATGTGTCCACTATACTCCGAAGAGAGACGAGGTCTTATAAATAGGGTCCCTAACCTATCAGTGGATAATGTTTCTAGAAAATTAAACAAAATTTTACAGCCCGACATCTTCTCAGTGTCAGTTTTTTAGAAAATAACTGAACTTAGAATAGGAATCAGCTTGTTTAATTAAATTGAAATCAAATTGATGTACAAATTGCATGAGCTGCATTTTAATGAACAAAATAGCCTACTGTGTTTAGTTTGAATACCACTTGTTATAAATAAGGCAGATATCAAGTAAACAGTGTAAATAATAAAATTATCGATATAGATGGAAAGACCTTCTTGGAATACTTGGGGGGAAAAAACTTAAGTTCATTATTTGAATCATGTAACCTCCTGCTTGCTGGACTCTGGAAATAGATATCATACTGATCTAACACTACATAGCTCAATACAAAATTCCAACTACTTGCTCAAAAACGCGACTTTTGGATTGGATAATATAAATCGTGCCGCGACAGTCTCATTGCGACTGTTCACAGCAACTTTCATCATTCCTAATTTTCTGAACAAAAGATTTCCTAGACTGCGTGGGAAACGATGAATTGTAAAACTACGTATTATAGAGGTACAGTCTCATTGTGGCTGTTGACCTCATTCCTGACGCTTGAGGTTTTTGTAATCTTTATCCAGTACATATCTACTGTGGAAGATTGAAAAGAAAATTTATAATTGTTGAGTACCTTTGATTGGGAGGATAACAAGGATCATTATGCTCTTCCATGGCAGTGGTCTCTTGTAAGGTTGATATTTCAAGTTGAGCAATGTCTTTTTGGACCAGATAGCATTTGACAGGCTCATTATGGCTGTTCATAGAAAACATCATTACCATTAAATTTTGATCAAATTTTCCTGAATTTGACTGCATGGCAATCAGCGCTTTATAGAGAAACAGTCTCACTGCGGATGTTGTTTCCCTGTTGATCCTATTGGCTTTATCATCTACTTCTAGTACGTCTCTTCTCGTGGAAGACTGTAAAGATGTATTTCATTGCTGTGTATCTTGGAGCGGAAGAGACAAATATTAACATGCTTCCTGTGGCAGTAGTCTCATTATGACTATTTTCCACCGGCTATCCTTTTAAATATTTTTGTATATAGTTAAAAGTTTTAACATTTAAATTTTCTTGCAATATCTTAAAGTAAAATTTAAGTAAGGTAAAAATCAGAATATTTCTGAGTAAAATAATTAATAGGTTAATTTACACAGAGCCTTTTTTTTTTTTTTTTTTTTGATAGCTCCCTGGTTTGGACAACCTGGGAGCGGGATTGTTGGCGCCCACTGGTATTTCTCCGGTGGGTGCGGGATTTTGTGCGTTTCAGCACTACAGGTAATAGTGGACCCAAACCAGCAGCACATTAGGCTGACACACGAGTGCCAACACTTTTTCGGGCCCGCTCTGCAGAGGTTCTGCACCAACACAGAGGAACAAAGTGGAGATGAGCCTAGCAGCCGCCAGCGATACCACGTGCGCCAGTGCACCAGCGCGCGCGCGCACGCACACACACGCACGCACGCACACACACACACACACACACGCACACACGCACACGCACACAGTACATCGAACCCTGCTGAAAATGGGGCTGCGTGCTGCAGGCCGCCCCGAGTGCCCATGCTAACCACGGTTCACCGGCGACAGCGCCTACAATGGGCATGCGAGCATCGAAACTGGACCTTGAGTGATTAGAGGAAGATCGTCTGGCCCGATGAATCAAGTTTCCTGTTGCACCATGTGGACGGCCGGTTACGTGTGGGTCGTTTACCTAGGGAAGTGATGGCGCCTGGAAGCACCATGGGACAAAAACAAGTCGGTGGCGGCGGTGTCATGCTTTAGGCGATGTTCTGCTTGGATACCCTGGGTCCAGTCACCGATGTGCCGGACACTCTATCGTCTACCACCTAAATGCATTTATATTCTTATCTATAACAACATATGCATGTGGGCATGGGGGTTTAGGATTGCGAATAACCATGTTCGACTGAATCTCCTATCTGTTCAGAGATTTGCCTTTTTAACTGTGAGGGGTCCTGCAGAACTGTCTCAAACGATGCACTCTAGATCATTGCTCGGAAAGAGCCAATAGATTTTGTTATTACAAAAACAACACTGGAGTACGCAACGAAGAAAAATATGTGAAAAGAATTATTAGGGATAAGATCTCGCCCAGAAATAAGTAGAGAATATGGAAAAGGAATTTGAAAATAGAAAAGCAAAGATTTTCAAAACGAGGTTATGAGAATTTGGCAAGAGAGATGAGACAGTTCTGCTACGGGTCGAGTCACATTTCAATTTGTGCCTAGGGTGTGTACTATGAATGAGGAAATGGCAAGAATTACACTTATTTGCGACGACACTGGTGAAAGGGCACGGTTTGAGTAGGAAGTTAGTGGAGTTGGGTATAGAAAACAATATCCTCTGTAGGTGTGGAAACGAGGAAGACACCGGGCATGTCCTAAGAAGTTGTATAATATACCAGGATTTAAGAAACGAGTTTGAAGTAAAAATCGGCACTCATTCATACAGCTATGGAGAGATCTTCCAGGATAAAAATAAGTATAGGGCCTTCCTGGATTTCGCGGCTGCCATTGGCTTGCGAAGGAAGGAAGGATTGCTATGAATGTATATATATAATTTTATTCTAATTATATATATATATATAGGACCATCTTCCTTACTATGTCGAGAGCAACTAGAACGACACGCACGGCTGCCCTCCAAGTCCTGGTAGGAGTTCTGCCCCTGGATCTCGAAGCTACCCGCTGTGGTCTGCTCTACCATCTTGCCAGAAACATATCGGCTACAATGTATGACCTCACCACTGACATCACTAATGACCGCAACTATGAGAAGAGAAGAATCACCGACCACCTCGTCCAGATTTGACAGAGGAGATGGAGCAACACAGAAAAAGGTGCAGTGACCAGAAGATTCCTCCCCACTGTCACCAAGCTGTACCCTAAGGCGCCAGAGTGGTTTCGCCCTGGTCGAAATATCACCTTCCTCCTTACAGGACACGGCCGGTTTAAAGCTAAACTTCACCAACTTGGCATCATAAATAACGCGGACTGTCCCTGTGGCAACTCGGAGTCCTGGAGACACTTAATGTTTGAGTGCGATTTGTATGATGACCTACGACTACGCCTAATAACGGCAATCCAATATATCCCAGACAACCAAGAACCCAGACTGTTAGACACTCAAGAGGACTACAAGGCACTCAGTCAATATGCCCAGGATCTACTTTCTAGAAGGAAAACAATGATAGAAATATACCAAAGGCAACCCGACTAGAAAGAATGCAGGAGGTCAAACAAGTAAAAAAAAAAAAAAAAAAAACTCAGCATACCACAGAAAGACAAGACTCTAGGATGATCTGGATGGCCTACTGTCGACTCAAAACTGCACTCCCTTGTGCGTTTTTTTTTTTCCTCCTCTCCTCGCCTCCCCATATCGTGGGGCATGGGCATGCCCCACTGAAATGGGGGGTCGCCTTCCTATCCGACCCCTCTTCTTCCTATTTCATCCCCCCCCCCGTCTACACCCTCCCTCCCATTACTTTCTCTTGTACAGCGACTGCCCCACATGTCCAAATTTAAATCACATCGAATTTTGCCCGACCTTTTAGGCTCTCTAGAAATAGTTCTTTCAGCGTAAAACCCCACGCAGCGCTTTCTAAATGCAATTTTACTTAAATCAACAGCGATAACTCCAACCTTTATTTTAGGTCCTAGTCACCGAAATCCCAGGAAAGTAAGTGGCAGGACCTGCCAGAGTATAATTAGTCTCTTGGTACACCCGGCCGGCGTTCCCGTCGCTAGGTACGGTAACGCCGGGTCCCACTGCGGGCCCGGCGGCCAACAGGCCGGATGAACAATGGGCACAACAAACTACATACCACATGACCCATACATTATTTTTAAACCTCTGGCATAGACAGGGTACTGTCACTCGATACATAGAACATACGCGGAGATGGGAGAAATCCCCGGAGCCGTCAGACCCTCAACTATACATATATATATATAATTTGAATAAAATTAAGAGAAAACAAGCGCGGATGAGCTCCGGCTCTGGAAGCGTAGTACTGCACATGTATGGGAGTGTAGAAGATGAGATATATATTCTAGAATGTCTCATAACTCTTATTTTGAAACGAATATCTTAATGAAAATCCAACTTTATAACGATGAAATGTTTTTCGCTAAATTTTGTATGAGAGTGTTCAGGAATACTAGCCAAACTGTTCTTTTAATCTAACTTTATTGCAATAAAGTTAGAACTAACGTTAATCCAAATAATTTTAAAAGAGGCTGGTATTACTGATACCTACCTCTGTTCTAAGGAATTATTTCGCCTCTTATCTAAGATTACGTGTTTCCAGAGAACTGCACTTGTTTACAGTTCAAAATCCATCAGTCACAGAATAACACGTCCCTTAACTATCAATCACCACACAGTGCCACACTCCGACTTTTTTTTTTTTTTTTGGCAAGAATAAGAAAGTAAATAGAGTTTACGAGAAAGTAGCCAAATAAATCTGTCGATTCTGCTGACACGAAATTCTGTCCGTCACTTTGGTAAAAACGCTACAAACGTCACATTTGAGCCTGCGCCAAGCATTCTGTAGAGACAAAATTTCGAAAGAAAAGTAGAGAAACAAGGAAAGAGAATGAAGTAGCACTGAGTCGGAAGAAATATTGATCAGTCACTGCAATCTCTCAGTTCGGAGATTCCAAACACAAAATCTCCGTGATTTGAGATTGGAGCTTTACCAACACCGCTGTAGGATTTGAAGATTCCATTGTGTCTTATTCAAGGGAAAGAATGTTTGCGGCAGCAATCTAGAAATCACAGCGATTCTCTCTCTCGCCGTAAACAATAAATTGAATGGGAAGGAATAAAGAAAAATAAACAATTCACCTATTGTTTATCATTGTGACAAAACTACTTAAAATCCATTCATTTTAAGCAGTTTTGTCACAACGATAAAAAAATTACTCTCCCTCTTAAGATAACCAGATCCTTCCTCCTCTTGAACAGGCGTCAAAATATCATTTCAACTAAGGTGATGTGTTCGTACGTGTTCGTGTAATAGCATTCCAACAAATGGTGTCTTTTGTCTAGAAAGGGAAAGCGTTAGGTGGAAAAATACTAACGCTCATTTTACTCCCACACAAGGATGTTGATTTTTTAGTTGTTTTTTATATCTCTGAATATTTGTTCTCAAACTTCATTTGTTTCCCAATGTTGCGATTATTATTATAATATTTTTATTATTAGTATTATTTTTTTTTCTTTAATATGATATTGTTGTATCCCGCATTCCCATCTGACTGATTGGCCTTGTGAAAATGCGCAGGGTACGAAGTTCCGCAAGAAGCGCAATAACATATTTGTACACAACTGCATTTCAAATCTTTGGAATTTTTTCCGGTTTAGCCTTTTTAAGTAGCATATACGTATATAGCAGAACAACGAACCAATACGACAAAGATGGTCGTTCCTAAAACATAGATGGCAGCTGACTTCACCCGAAGAGTTATTCTTACGACCAAAGGACTGTTAATTCCAAAAATGCTTGCGCGAAGGGCAGAATTAAAATGGCTGACTGCAAATCGGAAGGATTATCAGTAATTATCCTAGCTATCCAAGAAGCTTACAATTCATTTCTATCTGGGGAAATCAAAGTTTGAGGAAATCGCTTCGACTGGTCTCGTTACTTATTGCATTTTGAAGTCACGGATTTCATCCTTTTTCCTTGTACATCAAGATTATCTCTGGGTTTAGAAACCAATCCCTGTACTACTGTATGAAGTAAGATGTACAGTACACAGTACATTACTTTATAGCGAAAGCAATTTGACCGTTTTATGAGAAAATTCTGCGGTTCTATAACATGACATTTACGTATAAACCAACTTAACATGATAGATTCCTGCAGATCGGGGTTTCCTTGTGCGCAATCCTATAAAAGGAAGCCGGAAAGGAAATAAAATACGAATTCACAACACTAAACTACAAACAATGCATTGCTAATAGAGTCAACTTTTAATTAAAGAGGAAATGCTACTTTGGAAACCTTAGAAGTTATCAACCTCAACCGAAGTATGCTGCATAACAACCACTGGCATTTCTTTTCACGTACTTGAATAGTGACGGACATACTCAAATGATTGGTATAATCGATTATTAAAATAGTTAATTTTGAAATAAAAAAAAGTAAAAAAAAAAAAAATCCAGTGAAAGGAATTGAACTAACACTTGGCATTAAACTTATAACGCATAGCCTCTCTCTCTCTCTCTCTCTCTCCAAATTTTCGATTATCCAAAATCCATATCGATTATGACCTTTCGGTTATGCCCATTACTATACCATTTTTTTTTTTTTTAATGAAAACTCCAAATACGAAACGTATTAGAACCTATAGTGCTTAGTATCGTGTGTGGGTTGAAATGACAGAAGATACTTGTTAACGTTAGACTTCAATTTCTATAGATTGTAATTTTCAGAAAATATGTGTGAAGGAAGGTTGTTCCAGACAACAGAAGTTGAAGGATAAATGAAGAAGAAGAAAAGTTGGTTCTCTGTCTTTGCAGCTGCAGTCTGTAAATGGATGCTCGCTGGTTGCAGCAAGAATTCGGACTGGTTTGGAAGAAAAAGGAGGAATTAAAATTGGAACTCATGTACTCATTATAGGCTACTCGTGTACTCTTCTGTATTCAGACGAGTACTCATAGAAGTACCTACAGAAAAGACACGCAGCAGAGACAGATAGTGGAGAAATTTTGTAAGAGTAGTTGTTTAGAAGAAAAGTGACGCTAGGAACCAAAGAGAAACTCCAGTTTTTTCGATGCACAGGAAAAAACATTTGTGATGTGTTTATGCCAAGAGAGAACAGAGGATAGGGTAAACCTTAAGAGGGATATGTGATCTTTTGTAGAAATCTGAGTGCCATCAAAGATGAGCATAGGAGCAGTAGACTCCTTTTCGCAAGAAATAACACAGGACTGAATTTTAGGGATTGAAATTAACTAAGTTATCTTTGCTCCAATGGGGAAATTATTGTATAAACTCATATTATTGTAATATTGTATAAACTCAGTTAATAGCTGAGACCTTGTAAATATTTTGGAATAGTAAATTCCCCTATAACATGAAAGAACACCATGTCTCGTGGCAAATGTAGTTATAAATGTGGTCAGAAATAAGGCAATTATGAGTGAAGGTGGTCATTTATAATCAAATAGATTTTATGTGCAAAGATTTAAAATTTTATTTTTAATATAGTAGATGCTGTAAAGGTGTTAGGTTTTTTTTAAAGTGTGGGTTCAGAGAAAGCAGTTTTTTTTATCAGTAATGAAACGCATAACATGAACCTTGATCTGAAAAACTTTTGGACTAGAAAATGTCTGCAAGCGTAAAACGAAATGGAAGAGACAATTAGAATGGGAAGCCTAGTGAAATCCTACATGCATGTATTAATGAGTCGACAAGCCGTAACTTGAATGTTGCGGACTTTAAATATAGTATCCAACACTAAACAAAGGAATGCCACCTCTCTGTGTCACCAGGCAATATTAGGTCGAAGGTGACTCTTTTTACCTTCACGCCTCCCGTGAAAGTGAACACCTCCTGTCCTTCCCCAAATTAACCAACGAATCAATCACGAGATAAGATGATAAAGATACATATTTTATTTCTAGCCAGCTCTTCATATACAAAAATATAAAAGTAAATACATTAAAATGTTCTTCAGGATTATCTTAATAAGATAACTGTTGCTGCTTTAGGTCAGTCTTGGACAATATCAGGCGCATGTCTACCTCGCATCTAAACCGACTTCTACACACTGACCAAAGCTGAAAATGCAGATTCGCAGAGCTAGGTTATTGCAAATGGGATCAAGACTGAAAGCGTTTTCTTTGCCAAAACTAGGTAGGTATCTATTTGTGAGCACAAAAATTCATCAAGATTTTGAATGAAGAATCTTTGCTTCAGCAAAGCCTTGCTCTGCAAATCTATGAGGTCATCTTTCTTCATGTCAGCATCATCCATCGAGCCCAAATTAAAGGAGCAAGGGACCGTCTAACAAGTCCTCTCCAGAGAGGAAAAACATTTTCCAGAATAGGGAAATTTGCATAATTGTCTTTCGCCATGCGTCTCTTCCAAAGAGTCAGTTTCCGTTGGAAGATAGCAATATTCTCATTTGCATCCAGGACAATCACTTCAGATCCGTGAAGTGAAACGTTGAAGTTGTTCAAATGCGAGAATATATCTGCACGGTAGATCGACGGCACAATGAAACTTTGAGTTTTAAACTTTTCACACAGTTTACTTTCGAAAAAACATGGCTATCTCCGTTCTAAGTTCCATAACACGAGTTGCTGTAGTAGGATGTTAGGAGCATCAGCGACTAAGGCCATATTGCTCCATATATATTGTCTGTGAATTATAAGGTCAATTTATTTTCTGTTTGGTATATTCTGAGGTCGATTTTCTGTTTGATAGACGAAAAATCCAAGTTGCTGGGAGAAAAAACCATGCTGCCCTCACCTGAGACCAACTAATGAGACCAACCTGAGACCCACGAGGCGAATGAGTGACGACATGGATCATTCATGTCACAGCCAGCGTATGTCTGTTTAATAAAGCAATACTTCATAAGCAGCTCCAATTTCTTAGCAGAATATTTTGAAAATGTGGTTCAAAGCTCGAGACCAGATGAATTCACTGCTTGAACAGCGGTATCTGTGGCTGATTTCAGTTTTGGAGAAAGAGTTTTTGACTCCAATGCATGACGATGTAGAAAATAATGGAATACTACCACCTGTGGGGCCTCCACTGCACCAAAGTCAGATTTCTTCACCAACATGGAAGGTACACCATCAGTGCATATGAAGCCCAATTTTCCCTTCCAGTCTTCTAGTACATTTTTTGAAAAAAACTAGTCAGTTAGTTTGTACATGTGAGCAGTTTTTGTCATAGCCAACAGTGGTTCACAGAACAAAAACTCTTCTTTGATTCACATTTCGGTGGCATATCTCACACAAAGACCAAGGACTTTTGGCTGCATTGAGCCTCATCAGTACTTTAATCCAACTGAAGTCCAAAGAGCAGTGTCATTTTCTGGCATTCCTCCATGAATTATTCCAAGAATTTGATTCTGATGACGTCGTTTGACAGAGGTATTTCGGAAATCTGTTTCCTCTGTTGTTTTCCGAAAACAACTTCGACCATTTCAAGGGCACAACACTTTATCAGTCTTATCAATTGTGTGAGGCATTTTGTTCTTTGCAATAAGATATGCCACTTTGTAGGAGACCTCAAGGAGTGACGTTTTAGTAGATATACCCCCTAACTTGGGTAACTGATGACGGGAATCGAGCTTCCTCCTGCAATTCCAGCGAGTCTCCAGAATTTCCTCAGTGCACTTTTATGAAGTGCTCTTTGGAGTTTGGCAGACCTCACGTCATCATTACAAGAATTTTTGCGCATAAAAAGAACTGAGGTTTTTTCTGCAAAATATTTGTTTATACATATTCTAGGTATTACTTGAATTTTATGATTTCTGATTTTTTTTTTTTTTTTTTTTTTTTTTTTTAGTTTTGAAGTGTCCCAGTTAATAAGCTTTCCGGTTAATCCGATCCCGGTAAATCGAGAGCCTGCTGTATTCGTTTAGTTATGTACTATCACTATTTATGGGTATTTTGCGGTTTAGAAGGGGAAAATATCCACAACTAGTGATTTTTTACATGAAAATACCAAAAAATTGATTACATACTATCTAAAATGCATAGCATGCATACCATATAGGACGCCATCTCGTTTTATTCTGCAGAATGAGATGATCTGAAATTTCAAATTTTATATTTTTTCAGCTATATAACATCGAAAAGACGTAATTCGGTGAGTACCTGTAGGTATATTTAATTAATAAGCAACTAAAGTTAATAATTTTCATAATATTAATTATAAATTCTAAACTTTCGAATTTTATCCAGTGAGAAAGCTTTTTATTGTGATAAATTTCTGGGAGGCACCTAACACCTGCCCTGTACCCCTCTGCACCTCCTCTGAGAAGGTGCAGAGGGGTACTTAACCCCCTTGGTTAAGAACCCCTGCCCTACAAGGTCATTGTGCATAGTAAATCGTTCGCAAGCAGTCCCGTTATCGTTAGTATTAGTATTATTAACGGCCATATGGTGCAAGGAAGCCAGTGGCGTAGCTACCATGTAGGCAGGCAAGGCAATTGCCTCCGGGCCTGGGCCCTTTAGAGGCTCGGCGTCTTTGGCTGTCTCTTCTTTTTGCAATTTTCATTAATCAAGTAGGGGCCCGAACATGTTCTTTGCCTCCGGGCCCGAAAAAGGGTAGCTACGCTATTGAAGGAAGCCTAGGGCTTATGCTTCACCAGCCAAAAAAAAAAGAGAAAAAAAAAATAATAATAATAAAAAGAAAAGGAAATAGATAACCTATACATTTCCCTCCTCCCGTAGGTAACTATCCAGATTACCTTTGAATTTTTCCAAACTATCGGCCTCAACCGCCCATGCAGGTGACTTATTCAAGTAATTTGTAACTCGCTGGCTCAAATAAAACTTCCTGCAATTCGGTCTAAACTTCTCCCCCACCCGTAACTTGAATTTATGGCCCCTAGTTCTAGAATCATTTATAACCGTGAAAATTTCGTCCTCATTCATTTTAATTTTGCCGCTCAGAGCCTTAAACACCTCAATCAAGTCTCCTCTAAGGTGCCTAGTTTCCACGCTGTGCAACCCACATATCTGGAGTCTTTCCTCATATGGACGCCCTTTTTCTGATCTCACCAGGGTGATGATATGATGTCTTTTTTCAGGTGCTGTCTCCATACTTGAACACAGTATTCCAAGTGTGCTCTAACAATAGCCTTATATAATGGGATTATGGCGTCCTTATCTCTACTAGAAACATTCGATAAATCATCGACAGGACACCATTGCAACCTATCTACAATGCTCGGAGAACTTCATATCTAACCGTATCGTAACACCAAAGTTCCTTTCTTCCACTACTGACTTTAGTTCTTCACCAAGTGTATAAGTTATTTTTTGAGGTTACTGTGCCCCAGGTGCAATACCTTACACTTTGTTGGATTAAAGCATAGCTGCCATTTTTCTGACCATCCCTGAAGTTTAGCTAGGTCACTCTGAAGAAGCTCTTTACATCATTTGCAAATTTAAACACCACGCCCTATATCCCTTCATCGATGTAATTTAAGAAAATTAAAAACAACAGTTGTCCTAAAACTGATCCTTGGGGAACGCCACTTCGTACATTAATCCAATTTGAGGAATAACTATTTATCACAACTCTCTGCCTCCTTCCCTGAAGCCATCCTCTTATCCATCTAAAAATTTTCCCTGTAATTCCAACCTATTCCAGCTTATAAAGTAACCACTCATGTGGGACTGAGTGAAATAGTGTACTTTACCAAAATCTAAATAAACAATGTCGAAATTATTCCCTAAATCCAGCTCATGAGTGACCCTTTCAAAATAGCTAGCCACATGTGTTAATCGTGATTTTCCCTTTACAAAACCATGCTGTGTATCCTCCAGAATTCCATTTCTATCTAAATGACTCTTAATTCTACCCTTGATTATTGCCTCCATGATTTTCCCTACTACTGAAGATCGGTAATTTCCCACTACACCCTTAGAACAGCCATTATATATTGGCGATATATTGGCACTTCTCCAATCCAACGAAATCTCTTCTGAGTCCAGTGGTGCTCTCATAATTAGCCGTAATGGTTCAATACACTCACTTGCCGCCTCCCTTAAAATTAATATTAAGTATGTCTTCAAGGCTATGTTACTGTGTTGAGTGGTAGATTAAAGAGCAAACATAAAATTTTGTTTCAAGTTACAATGTGACTAACAGCTACGATTGGTAAAAAAAATAAAAACATACAGTGACCATGATCTACCTCGCTCGCATGTTAGTCACGGGTTTGCAAGATTTCAGGACGGCCGTGAGAATCTGGAAAATGACGAGAGCTGTGGGTGTCCAACAACGCTTCGAAATCCAAAAGTGGCCGAAAAAGAACGCACAGTGATTTTGTAATTAACTGTACGTCGAATTACTCGATCGTCGAATGACTTTTCAAATGATGGAAGAATACCTTCACATTAGCAGAAACAATTCGTGCAATTCTGACAAAAGATTTAGGCAAAGCAAAGATGCTAAGTTTGCTCAGCGCTGTTTTTTGACTGGTGAACGGAAGCTCTCAGAATCGAGGCATGCGAAGAATTCACTCAAGCTGTTGATGTTGATCTCTCCTTGCTCGATACGACTGTACGGATAATGAGTCGTAGTGACTCGATTACCATTCATAAAGAAAAAAAACACAGATCAAAAGAGACATCTCCAGAGACAAAAAATAAATTAATTTTCAAAAATCAAAATGATGCTGACGATTCCTTGCTATCGAATATAGCAAGGAAATCATTTGAAAGGAGTTTGTCCCACCAAGTAAGAAAGTGAATAAGGGATTCTATGCACAACTTTTGAATCGTCTAGTTAAAAGACTTCGCCGAGCAAGGCCTCAGTTTCTAGGAAAGGAAAGCCGGGTCCCAAAACTGAACTCGGCTCCCAATTCTCTAAATATCAAGTGCTAAACCACACCCCTTTATTACCGTCCTCATACTCTTGTTCCACAAATTCAGATCCACGCTAAAAGGACCACGATTGGAATGTACAGAACATTAAAATAAATGTGGGAAAAAAATTTAAATGCGGTCAGTTTAAATGCGTTTAAAAAATGTTTTCAACAGCTCTACGCAAATGCGTAACTGCATTAGGCCATTACTTTAAAATTTCTCTAATTTTTCTTTAAATTGCATCGCTGAGTGATGCAATTTAACTGTCAAACTATAAATGAAAACTATAAATAATAAGTTGTGCAGTGGGAGTGAAAGAGAAGAAAAAGTCCATTTGGCCAGCGTTTCTCAAACTGAAATCCCTGAATAATCAGGTCACAAAGGAGGTTAGGCAGGTGAAGGCAGATTAAGAGAAATCTTTGGCAAAAGATGCTAAGAAAAAAAACAAGGATTTCTTTACTTATATAAACTCTAAAAGGAAGGGGATGGATCTGATTGGTCCACTTGATATCGATGGTTCGACTGTTGATGATCCTCCTCAGAGAGCAAACAAACTGAATGAGTATTTTGCATCTACATTCACACATAAGGAATTATTAAGGATTGAGAATGCCAGAAGGTTATCAAATTGTAGCAGGATACTTAATGATTTTGTAATAACTGAGAGCAAAGTGGAGAGACATTTTTGAAGTTAAACATAAGAAAGGCACCTGGGGTGAATGGGATCTAAACAGTTATATTAAAGGAAGCGGCAAAGGAAGTAAATAAACCCTTAGCCATAATCATGAGGGCATCCTTGGACTCAGGGGAGGTCCCCATGGAGATGTGCAAATGTATCCCCAATTCACAAAGGGGGATCGAAGGGTGACATGAGTAATTACAGACCAGTTAGTTTAACTTCTGTTCGTGGTAAAATAATGAAGTCACTGGTTAAAGATGCATTGCAGGATCATCTAGACAAGACTGCAGCAATAATTCAGACACAGCATGGGTTTGTTAAGGGAAAGTCTTGTCTGACAAATTTGATTGGATATTATCATGTGGTTATATTCAAAGGAACTGGATGCAAAAAATAATTTTGATATCATATACTTGGATTTCAGGAAAGCTTTAGACACTGTTGCGCATGGAAGACTATGTACAATTGGAGCAGAATGGTAAATGGGGGAGTTGCTACAATGGATAAAAGGATGGTTAAGTGGGAGAAGACAGAGGGTGGTAATCAATGGGTGCTGCTCTTCGTGGACTAATGTTATTAGTGGAGTCCCACAGGTTCGGTGTTGGGTCCACTGTTGTTTTGTATATTTATCAATGATATTGATGAAGGTATATCAGGCTTAATGTCAAAGTTTGCAGATGATACAAAGGTTGGCAGGGTTGTTAATGACAGTAATGGCAGTGTGCTACTGCAACAGGATCTAGGTAATTTGGGCAGATGGGCTAAGAAGTGGCAACTGAAGTTTAATCTTGAGAAATTCAAAGTACTACATAAGGGTAGAAGTAACCCGACAGAAAAGTACCCACTGTGTAGTACTACACTTAAGGTGGTAGAAAATGAAAAAGACCTGGGAGTAATTGTGCAGTCAGATATGAAGTTTTCTGAGCAATGCAGACAGGCTGCCTGGTCATGGGGTTTTTGTCAATGATATATAGGAATTTTTCTAGCAGGGAAAAGGAGGTGATTGTCCCTCTGTATAACGCAATGGTCAGGCCACGCCTTGAGTACTGCGTACAGGTCTGGAGGCCTCATTTTAGGAAGGATGTCGATTTGCTTGAGCGTGTACAGAGAAGGGTAACATGATTGGTGAGGGGAATGAAGGGATCCTCTTACCAAGAGAGGGCTTAAGTTCTGCAAATTGCAGTGGCTGGAGACTAGGCACCTGCGCGGTGATCTGATTGAGGTGTATAAGGCCTTGAATGGGTTGAGCACGCTGAATTCTGATAGGATCCTTCAACTTGTTCAGATTACGAACCTAAGAGGGCATAAATTCAAATTAAGAAAAGACAGATGTAGAATATATGTGCGGAAATTTGCCTTTAGCCAGAGGGTGGTTAATTGCTGGAACAAACTTCCATCTGTCGTTGTGGAAGTTGATAGGTTGAATAAATTTAAGGAGGAGCTGGACAGGCATTTGGAGGGAATGGTGTGATTTTTTTTTTTTTTTTTTTTGGCTGATGCTGCATAAGCTCATACACTTGCTTTCTTGCATCACATGCCACTACTACTACTAATAATAATATTTAAAATCCAGGATATAGAAATAGTCTGCGAGCCATGCCCAAAATTATATATAAATATTTACGACGTTACTGTACAGGTTGTGTATATGATTTTCTACGTAGCAGTAGGCAAATAAGTTCGCTGTCAAGTACACCGATTTCATATTGCAGAAGTACTTCACCACGAGCTGCGTCGGTTACTCCAATGGAGGAACATATTGCTTTATTTAAAATGTAAGCCAGTACCCATTATTCATAAATACTTAGAGAAATAAGAATTCTTCCAATATAATGTTTTCGTAATAATATGACGAAAACTGTTTATGTTTTTGGATGGTTCTGATCATTGCTTCAATTCCTCGTGTAACTGAAAATTATGGTAATCTTTACTTTTAAAAACATAATGAAAAGATCCAAATTTCTCAGATGAGTATCAAACATTCATATTTACATATTTTGGATACAAATTCAGGAGGGGTCTTAGGATTTGAAGGGGCTATAGCAACGTTTTGAGGAATCATTAATTATTATTTCTCCTTGATGAGGGATTCCCACTCCCGTGACGGTACTGGTACCAAGTGAACAGGGTGGTTTTTATGTACGGCTATTATTATTGTTATTGGTTCAGAAAGACTATCCTACAGGAGCTCGGACTGCGACTTTATTGTATGTTACCTGCAAGAGTTCTGTAAGAGTACATTCTTACAAATGAAAATATTTTTTATCTGAATTAAATGCATGTAGGGCAGAGAAAATTGGGAAGTTTAGGTTTCAATATGAAGTTTGAATATGGTAAATATTAAGGTTTTAAAATATTGGATTTAAAAATAGCGAGGTTATAAATGTGTGTGTTAAATGGAGACAAGAAGTAGTACAAAGAGGGTGAACTGAAAGTAAACAAAAACAGTGACCGGTACTGGGGAAGGAGTAGCAATTTGAAAACAGGCGAGAAAGGGGTGCAACGAGCGGTGGAACAACAGGACCAAGTTACGAAGAGCATTTGAACTGAGCTGTGCATCTGGAAGTAAACGGCGGTTGACAGGACAGGACAGGACAGTCTGGCGTTTTCGTCAAAAAGGACCGTGCCAGTGTGACGATTTTAGAAAAGTTGGCAATATTTAGCAAGGAAAGTGTAAACACGAAAATAGCTACTTTTGGAGGTGCAATGCTGGAGTGTGAAATGAACAGGATAAACAAGAAAATTACGAGAGGTTTGGTGTGTTCACAAGGGAGACGATTCTGGTAAGTTTTGTTAACAAATAGGAAGGAGTGAAAAATTAAGCATAGTATTTAGATTAGTTGAAAGTCGATTGGTTGAAAGGGAGGAGTTACAAACTTCAGGGGAAAAAAAGGGTTCGACGGAAAGTTTTGAGTGAGAGGGTGAGTTGTCGGTTCGGGTTTGAGTTAGGGTTATTTAGAGTTCAAGTTCGGAGTTCGGAAATCGTGGAAGTAAGATGAAGAAGAAAAGAAAAAAAAAAAGTAATGAGGCAGAGAGGAGCTGAGGACATGATGAGTTCGGGTTCCAGTTGGAGTTGGGAGATCGAAATAGAAGTGTGAGAGGTCTAAGATGAAGAAGGAAAAAAAGGTAGTGAGTGGTGAGAACATGTGAACTGGAGGAGTTGTTGTTTTGGAAGTGCGGACGAGTGAGGAACATCCCTAAAGTTAAAAAGTAAAGGTGGAGTTGGCCAGTTGTCGAGTGGTCGGCGTGTCTAGCAACCTAATCACATGCTGTATTTCAAAACATGGCCAGTTGTCGAGTGGTCGGCCTGTCTAGCAACCTAATCACATGCTGTATTTCTGAAGTTAAAACGAGTAGGAATCTACAGTTGTGTCTAGATCCGGCCCGTCGACAATGAGCCAGGTATGCACGTGTGTGTAAGAAAGAGTCCAGTCGTCGGTTGATCGGAGTGTCTAGCAATGTAATTACATGCTGTATTTCTGAAGTCAAATCGTGTAGGAATCTACAGATGTGTCTAGGTCCGGTCCCATCGAAAATGAGCCAGGTAGGCAGATATGTGAGTCAAGGAATCTGTGTGGAAGGAGTGTCCAGTCCAAGAGCCCCAGAAGGAGAGATAGACCGCAGGAAAGATTTTAAACGGATGTGAGAAGCCTGTCTGCAATGAAGGAAACCGCAGTGCCAAAGAATTGAAGTAGCAACCCATTTCGGAACGTAAGTATATTCCAGTTTTATTGAACCCCAAACTCATAGACTCATAAGCTAAACTCAGTGAGAAATTGTTTGATAGTTTCTTTCACAATTTCTTTTTGTAATGTACAAATGAGTTAAATTGGGTTAGATTATAGATTAAGTTAATGAACATGAAATGATGTAAGGGTATTAAAGCGGTAATAAAAAATATAAGGGAATTAATAATAGCATAAATCATAGGCGCAGTAGGATGAGAATGTCGTGCGCAGTAGGTGAGAATGGCGAAATAAATATCGCAGAGAACATCAAACCTTCTGTTTGAGGTTCTATGCGATACGGAAGATTTCATCTAATTCTTTTACCATTATCTCCTTCGCGGTAACATTTTCATCTGGCTCATTTAAAAATTTGAATTTTTAAATGCAAGTCTGCATTGACTTTATTAGCAGGAGACAAACACGTCTTCTTCTTCCGATGGTTGATGGAACACACCGAGGCGGGCAGCAGGCAAACGTTTGTTTAGTGACCGTACGACTAGCGGTAAGCTTAACGCGCGATTCAAATCTTTTTCAACTATCGCATAAAAAAAAAAAAAAAAAAAGATCGCGTTAACTGGAAATTTGCATCATGTAAAGTGAAAAGTGGTATCATTTTTCAAATAGCGTTAATCGAACTCGCGTTATGCGAGGCCTAGCTGTATTATCATATGTTAACAGATGATAATACAACAGATAAGGTTCTAGGTAATGTGTTAATGTGTAAAAGGAATAAAAAAATATTTTATGAGGAAACCTGAGAGAAAAGGGAAACCCTACCCTGTATCATAACAGGAAGTAACGAAGATGCTTGTGGGTGAGGTTGTAGTAAGCGCTACTGATGAAAGGTGCGAGTGTAATTGATTTGAGAGAAATAAGTGATTTATAGTAAGTATTACTGATGTAAGGTGATAAAAATAGAAATTGAATTCATAGGTGATTTGATAGACATTGGTGATTTGCAGTTAAGTATGAGACAACTGATGTAAAGTCATATGTGTGTAAACCTGTAAAGGAAAAGAAGCACCTTTTCCTAAGCAATAGTTGGAATTTATAAAATATGTGTGAGAGATTTCCAATAAGGAAAAAGGAAAGGAAGGGTTGTGTTAACCAACGTAAATTATGCATACATATGAGGAATATTTGAGAATAGTTGATGTGTGTGAGATAGTGAATTTTCTTGTATCATAGTTCTTATATATGTAAATCTAAATTTTGGAAATTGTATGTATACTGTATTTACTTTTCACTTCTATTAATCACAGAAAAAGAAAATAATAATAATTAATTTAAGAAAACAATATATCGAAAGAGCCTGAAATCCACTGTGTACATTAAGTAATTGTTTTCATACATATCGCATAATCTATCCACATATGGTATATGCTATAGCTGGAGCATTAACTATTACTTTTTTTTTTTTTCTCCCGTGTGCTGATTAAGGGAATGATGCGCAGAAACGAAATGTTTTCGGCTTGCACACAAAGGTCGTTCCTTTTTTGCTCACTTTACTTTAATCATGAATATTTACCATTTGCTAACGCACCAGAGTTGTAACGTACTGTGTACATTAATAACTTGTTAATTGTTCCCCTCCCCCATCCTTTTTACGATGTGTTTCAGGAACAAATTTGAATGCCTGAAGTCATACTCGAACGGAGCGGACCATTACTTCCTGCACCGAGTCCTGGCAAGCGCACATTTTAACTCGTAAACAGTTGGGTGCCTCACGCAATTTACTCAAGTACCATTGTTCGTTGCTATGGTAGCTTTACAAATGTTTAACGATTGTGCACGTGTTCCAGCGGATGACTGTACAACAAACGCGTGCTAGATAAATTGATAACAATAATTTGTCCCCATCTAGTACACATAATAACCCTATTAGTGGAGAACACTCGTTTTATCCACAGACCTGGAAACTAGATTTATTTACCTAGTTTTCCAGAAATCGAAATTGTAGTATCAAATACTGTATTACTAAATTTCTTTGAAGGTTACTTGAGATCTCTAAAATTAGTATTTCGCATATCTGCTTAATAAAACCCCAGGGACTCACATCTGGTGAGTGTGGACTTGGCAAACCCAGGGTCCTGAGCTGGATATCATCATCTCTCTCTCTCTCTCTCTCTCTCTCTCTCTCTCTCTCTCTCTCTCTCTCTCTCTCTCTCTCTCAGGGTGTAACTTGGGAATTTTTTTCCGCTGGTACAGCATAAGTCTCAGGCTTCCTTGTATCATATGACTAATAATGATAATAATAATGATACAGGCTTGAAGAATTCTTTATCTGGTTGGTTTTTTTTTTTTTTTTTCCCTATGAATACCACTGAGGAAAGAATTTAGACTCCATTAGATGAACAGAATCACCCAATCGCGAATAGTGGGTGGTGAAATATTTTATCTCTCAATAATTTTTCTCTGAAGTTGTACAGCGAGGGGCAACTACCTAAACTAAGACGCTCTTTTTTAGTTATCTGATACAATCAAGATTTGTTGTTTCATGGATTCGACAAGGTGGAGAAAGCGTACCATAGGGCCCGTGCTGACCCAATTGCTGCCCACACTTGTTGCAAATTGTATGTTTGCAGATCTATTCCGAACAGATCGTTCCACCTCATCCCACAGGAGGTCAAATGGATTTACAACTGGTGAGTGAAGCCTTGCAGGAGGGTAAATTCACTCTGTGCTCATGGAACAATTACGCACAATTCTGGGTTTCTGATGAAACATTTTCCGCTGTGGAAATGTAATACATTTCCACAGCGAAAAATGTTTCAGTCCAAATATTGCTCCTCTGGTATCAAGGAGGCACAATGTGCCCCTGAAAAAAGCCCACGACCAGCATGCAATGTTGACAGGAGTCCATGGATCCATGCTGCCAGGATGGGATCCATGAATTCATGTCTTGTTGTGCTTTATTTATTATTATTATTATCATCAGTTTATTTCTCTTAGAAATGCCTGTTTCGCTTAGAAATTCTCTTAGAAATTTCCCTTAGAAATTCTTTATGAAATTCCTGTTTGGTTATTACTGTTTACTCGGTTGTTATCTGACTGACAATAGTATCCTTTCTGATATATTGTACTAGTCTTGTCATCCTCCATTGGATTCTCCCCTCAACCAGTTATTTCCAACCAGAGGACCGCTTAGCTCAGTGGTTTTCCACCTTTTTTTTAATAACGGCACTCTTAAGTAATTTATTTTATTTTGCGGCACCCCTACTCAATTTTCTGCCTGTTAGATCTTATTCCTCTCTGTATATATATATATGTTATATGATATTTATTATAATAATATAATTATAAAAATTAAATTTTACAATACAAATTATATATATATATATATACAGTATATAATTTTATTCTTTACATAGAGGCACTAAGTAAGGATCACCACAAAATTAAAATGATATTGTACACCTTTTTATAATGAAATAAACATATAAATTAAAAAATAATAATAAGTTTAAGTAACTTAAATCCAAATTACGTGGCACCCTGGAATGTTGTTGCGGCATCCTAAATTGCCGCGGCACCCCGGTTGAAAACCACTGGCTTACCTGGACGCCATTTAGTTATTGGACCAATTTTAATACTCCTGAGACAGGAATATTAAGATTGGTTATGAAAACCTCAGCAGGGTAGCAGTTGGGAAATACTCATACCGAAGTGTTTGGCGCGGACTACAATGACATGTTCACAGTCAATTAAATCTTTCGTCTTGCCCATTCTCGCACTGAATTGCACACGCACAGGATCCCTACGTATCATCCCACCTGATTTAAATCATACGGTATGAACACGTGATGCTTACTGCAGGAGTGCTCCATTTCATGAAAAGCACAGGCGTGCCAAATAAAGTGGACCCTCGGTATATATTTGCTGTCAGATCTAGTTTTAAGATTCCGTTTCGCACGCACTCTCTAACACCGGAGCCGACCGGGCTAGCCGAGTGGGTAAAGTACCTGCCCGGCAACCCAAAGGTCGCGGGTTCGATTCCCGCCTCGGGCTTGGATCAAAGTACTGCAAAAACCTTGGGAGGTGCAATATGGCCACAGAAGCCGATGCGCCAACAACTACCAAATCAAAAAAAAAAAAAAAAAAAAAATCTAACACCGGTGATTACATATTTTTAACGATTTCACACTGAACCCAGGTTCCTTCATATGTAAAAGTTCAAAAACAAAAATATAATTTCCACGATCAGTAGTCCAAAAAACCAAGAATAAGTCTATGTCAAATCGGTGCTCACCTCCGAAAAATTTGAATATCTTTTTCATTCAGCAATTGCAGAGAGAGCTGGTTCTGCGCTATCAGACGATGAATTAATAGCTTTTTAAATCTTCATTTCATCAGTAAACATTTGCCATTCAATGTAAGCAGACTGAACGCGGACAAGTAATGTGCACCAAAAGGAAAACTCAAAACAAATTGAAGCTTTACCTTCAATAGAGATAAATGACGATTACTAACTAGCTGTTCAAGCAGGTCAGTAGAGACAAATACTGTATACTGTATATACCAATAAGGTAAAAAGCTTAAAGGGGAGGCGGGGTGTTACTGTCGATAAAAGGATAAAGGCATGAAATGATTGAACTACTTTAACATTAAAAGATTCAAGCGTTTAGGGCATAAGCCTCAAGCTATGAAGGAGTCTAGACTATGTATAAATATAGTGCAAATGCATCAGAAATACATAGCTATATCTGAATAAATCAGAATATTGGTAAAACGGCATCGTTTTAAGTTATATCTCATATTGTGAATACCTTCACAACGAATTGGCATGATATTGCACTACTTCGAATAAGTAACGCTTCACCTAAGGAGAAGACTAATGTTACTTATTCTCAGATGGATACCACCACCCAGACGGCACCGTTTCAGGGCTATTTGGCCCTTCTTCGGTGGGTGGGTAGGTACCCGAGTGATGCAATGATGGCAAAATAGTTATGAAGTATAACTGCACAATATGAGAGATGCCTGATGGTGTATCATGTATTTAGACTCAAGCGTTTAGGGCATAAGCCTCAAGCTATGAAGGAGTCTAGACTATGTATAAGACATAGTCTAGGTATAACTCATTGAGGTATAACTCCACAATATGAGAGACATAGTCTCTCATATTGTGCAGTTATACTTCATAACTATTTTGCCATCATTGCATCACTCGGGTACCTACCCACCCACCGAAGAAGGGCCAAATAGCCCTGAAACGGTGCCGTCTGGGTGGTGGTATCCATCTGAGAATAAGTAACATTAGTCTTCTCCTTAGGTGAAGCGTTACTTATTCGAAGTAGTGCAATATCATGGCAACTCGTTGTGAAGGTATTCACAATATGAGATATAACTTAAAACGATGCCGTTTTACCAATATTCTGATTTATTCAGATATAGCTATGTATTTCTGATGCATTTGCACTATATTTATACATTAAAAGATTCAAATTCAAATATTTCGGCAGCAGTGTTGATTACAGTAATAGGAGGACTAAGAGGATCGATCCTAACACAGTTATACTTTTGTTGTTGTTTTGTAAACTGAAATTCTGTGAGCGTGCCTAATACATAAGGATAGTAAACTCCATGAAACTAGTAAACCAAAATTAGAATAGGAATAAGAAAGACTAGATATATGTCTATTGTGTATTAATTTTCTCACCAGTTCATACGTATTTTACACTTCACCCTCGTTTACGTGAAATAAACCTCGTTAGTTTATTTCACGTAAGCGTGAAATAAACTAACGGATTAATCAAAACACAAGAATTAATGAAATTTCCTGGAAATTATAGTTAGGGTCATCAATTTTTAATGATGTATCAACTCAAATATATCCAGATGAAGATGCTTTCACAAGAGCTTGAAAGGGAAACTTGATTTGTAGCAAATAATGCAGTAAGAAAGGAGAAGACAAATATCATTCTATTAAGAGTGACAAAACATCTTATGCAGCCCCTGAATTATTTTCCTGGTTACATTTCTACGAATTTATAATTCTTCCTTGGTCTAAATGGAGCTAGTGTCAAGCTGAGGTTATCCCTAACATCCAGCATGCGTATGTATTAAAGAAATGAAGACAATGACCCTAGCTATCGTTTGATACCACACCACATATTTTCCCTTCTCCTGCAACTGAGACAATGTGTGTGTGGCATTCCGTTCAGATTGCAATGACCTCGTGTCTTAAGTGAGCTGCGATTTTTGACCGTTCACCTCACTAAATCTTTTGACAGGCGCACAGCTTGGTATCTTTAAGATAAGAAGTCAATCAGTAGAGTCAATAAGCTTGTTATATATTCTTCAAATATTCGAGCTACATTTATCAAATTTGTATTTCCTTACTGGTACTGATTGTTACAGCCCTTTTCACCTTTTAAGAAAAAACTGATCATTAAGTCTAATAACTGTTTATTGCAGGGGTGGGCAACAGCCGGCTCGCGGGCCACATCCGGCTCGCGACGATGTTGAATCCGGACCCTCGGTAAATGCATAAATATAGAAAATCCATACCTGACTACACTCGCCGTAAACGTTCGGCTTAATTCGGTTCAATCGGGAATCGCGGCCAGTACAACAGTAACCAAGTGATTCTACGCAGCGTCAAAGAGTTATTTCCTAATTATTATTGTAGCATCGATCGAACGAAGTTCCTTTGGATTTGACTTCTTATTGAAAAAAATAATATTGGTGCGAGATATTGTATGTTTTATGCCTTTTCTAATTATTACAATTTTTAATTTAATATAATTTATAGCCCATAAAATGAGCCAATTAAAAAAAAAAAGAAAAATTGATGCCGAATGCCGCATTTTCAATGATAATTGGACATTCAGATTTTTTTTTTAAAAATACATTAATAATTTGGTAATTCAAGTAATATAACATTTTTTAGGTTCTGATTTTTTTTATTAAATCGTTCAATCTATTCCGGCCCGCATCATGATGCGAAAATTTCATTCGGCCCGCTGACGAAAAAAGTTGCCCACCCCTGGTTTATTGTAATCCGTAATCATGCACAAGTCTATCTCGGAAATATGGAAAGGAGAAGAAGGAGGGTTGAATTCAGTTAAGTTTATCCATCAGGTTGTCTCCAACTAAATAATGTTAATTAGAGTGAAGAGACACGGATCGGAGGCCGATGAACTTTACCCTTGTGCATCTTGTTAACGTGTCTAACGTATCGTATATTACTGGAATTAAGAGAATCAAACTGAATTGTGTCGAAGGATATTGCAAATATTTCTGGAAAATACCAACTGTGAAGATTACGCGCAGTTCATCTAGAAATGAGTTATCAGTGGTGGCACATTTCTGACACTCACAAACTACCTTTCCATTATAATATAACACAACACACCGAGCACACAATTTTTTTTAAATTTAATTTCATAATCCCAAATGTAGACTCCAGTGCTTTGACAACTAAGATAACGATCTCACTTCGCACTATATATGAGCTTATATGATCATGTAAATTTCTTTTATTTATTATTTTATTTATTTTTTGCCCATCTGTCTTCACGAGTATCATATGAAAAAATGTCTAACTGACGGCCTCACTCCCCGATACATCATAAGCTATCAGAGTTGATAGAAGACTTATTTTACAAACTGTCAACTATTTTTTTTTGAAGGGGAGGGATTTACTGTTGTATTAAAATAATGTTTTCATACAGCAGTAAATCTCTTAAGAAAATTTCTCATTGCAAGTTTTTAAACAAACAGGAATGGAACGAAACAGGAAATTTAATGTCAGGCGAAGGCCTGATATTAAACATTTAGTTAAAATACTTTACAATTACTATGATCACCCTTCCTTCCCTCTTCGCTGCACAGCACGGAGGGGGGAATTTTTGATCTAGGAATCCAGTGAGGTAATCATCAATTCAATACTAATTTTTCCGATATTTTTCAATGTCATTATCACGGACACTGTTGGCGCCATTTGAAAACAAATGGAACTGTGCGTGGCGGATCGGGATGAATTGTAAAATTTACGTACAGTATTAAAATGGCACAATGAAGATCTCTCTCTCTCTCTCTCTCTCTCTCTCTGCTAACGAAGATTTGGATATCATTCTTAACTCTTTTATCGGTAGTTGGGCAGATTTGGAAGCGTTCAGATGCAATCCAATTGTGGCTAGATAATTTTCCAATTTCATTATCTGTGTGGAGGCTTGTTGGTTAATATCAAGAATCCGATGAAGATGATCAGAACTCACGGAGAACTTCAGATCATCAGCATAAGAATGTGAAAGCAATTTCCCTTTCTTTCCCGTACCAAAAGTGAGGAGAGGATTGTTTTTCAACCCCAGTAAAGATACAAATCAGCAAAAATGTTGTGATGGCTTCCTTTCTTTCTACAGGGTTACTGAGGACTGTGCTGAATTACAACGACGCGCAGCATGTCTCTCACCAGCATTTTCGTGCAATCAGCTATATTAATAACCCGACTGCAGGAGGCAAACTGCAATCAATGGCACATGATAGTGGCATTCATATCCGAAAATGAACAAATTACACTTTGCCAAGAATCAGTGGCGAAACTACCATACCGATAAGTTCGCCACCATTGGGGAGTACGACGGATTCTTTGTATGACTGTTAAAGATCACATGCAGGCTGTTCGGAAGTCTGGAGAGGCCCAAAATTTATATTTTCGCCTCTGCCAAGAACAGATATAATTATAACAGAAAACGGGCAACATCGTTAACGTGCTCCCAGAGTCGGCCCGAGGTATTTGCGCCCCGGACGAGGAGGCATTCTTGCATCCCCTTCCAGATAGAAAAAATTTAAGGTGTTTTTATTGAGTTAATATTTTTATTTTTGCTATAGAAAAGGTGTAAAAACACAAAAAAAAAACAAAAAAATATATATTTATAATGTTTTAATTGTCATATTAAATTGTTTTCCTCCTTTCACGAAGCATATGCGCCCTCTCAAACCTTCGACATCCCCAATGCCATGCGCCCCCAAAGCGTCGGCGCAACGGGCGACCGCTCGGCTTGACTGTAGCTGTCGACCCTGCGTGCTCCGCTGGAAATAATACTATGAATGCATTGGGGGCAAGCTCCTCGGTAATATCGCGATCACCAACCATTATCTTAATATAAAGTTCGCCTTTTTTATTGTTATTTTTGTTTGATATTAAAGTGTATCAATTCTAGGCAAAGTGTGTCATATCGCTTTTGGTCCATTTCTAACCCGATCCTCAAACTGTAGCAATAGCTAACAGACTTTACATAGTACAGTACTGCCATAAACACGGTAACGTGTGTTACTGCATGTAGCCTAGAAATAAAAGGATATAGGAACTCAAAACTCTGTGGGTTTATTCTTGAACACCCAACAAATGAAGCAACGCAACACTCATTAAAAATCCCCCCCTTGTTTTTTACACAAGACTTCAAACGTTCCGGCCATTCATCAATAGAAGTACGCACAACATCAAGCGGGAAATTGGCCACAGCATGCTCCAGTGATCTCTTCAGGCTCTCCAATGTGGCATGCTTTAACCATCGACCATCCCTTCCAAAACAGCCCACAAACGGTAATCAAGTAGATTACCGTTTGTGGGGTGGCAGGGGGCCATTCGTCATGATTGATGAACTCTGGAACATTCTCAGTCAGCCATGTTTGGGTGATCTTTGTTTGTGGGCAGGCGCTGAGTCCTGTCGGAAGATCCAGTGCTGACCACTGAAGAGAGTCAGATTGAGGGGTCTCACATGCGGCTCCAGAATATCATTCAGGGACATCCTTGCACTGGTTTTCACCCCCTGAACACAAAAATGCATCTTTGTTACACCTTCGTAGGAGACTCCCCACCAAACCATCACTGATGCTGGTTGATGACCCCTTTTAACGGCCAGAAATGCCTCTGCAGAGCGTCTCTATGCTGCCCTCAAAATTTCCAATACGGACCTTTACATCGGACTGTCTTTCAAGTCTAATAGAGTTAAAGGGAATTCGTTGTAAACACCGTGTTTCAGATATCCCCACAAGGAGGGGATATCTGTTGGAGTTAGGTCGAGCGATCTTACAGGACAGGGATGTAGGAAAGAGAGACTAATAATTCGCTCTTCTGTGACAATTTCTCGTAGAAGTTTTTTAACGTCATTGTCAACATGGGATACAGCACGATCCTGCATAAAATTATGCTTCCATGTAAACCACGCTCATTAATTGCCAGAATAATTTTGGTCCGCAGTAGGTTAAGATATTACGTATCAATAATTGTGCATGCCTCAAAATGCCCACAATTGTTAATGGTTTCCAAAAAAAAAAAAAAAAAACCGGGTGGAGAACTAATAATAGTGTATATCGTATATTCACACCCTATTGTAACTTTTAATTGGTGGAGGTCTAGGCAAATTTGTGCCTATCACTGATCCATGAAGTTGCAATTGCGCTTCATCTGGATGTTAATTAACGATTCTGGATCCTGGTGCACCCACGTCAACCTTGCCTAAGATATCGCGTGTCGATAATTGTGCATCTCTGAAAAATACCTTCGATTGTTAATTGTTTCAAAGGAAGAGGAACCGATAATACCGTGTGCTGCAAATCCACATCATATTGAAAATTTAACAGGTGGAGTGATTCTCCAACTTGCCAACGTGGTTTTCTCTAGCTCAAATTTTCTCTAACTCTAGTACATGAGAGATTACTGTATAAGCTGGAAGATGTTAGGGTTATGAATAAGATTTTAAGATGGATCGCAGAGCGGCTGCATAACAGGAGACAGAGAGTTGTGATTAATGGTTATTCTTCATATTTATCTAACGTTAGGAGTGCCCCCAATGGATCTGGAGGTATTTCTCAAGTTATTCTATCGGCTCTCTGGCCATTGTTGTTTGATTTTCATAAATGTCATCTACAAAGGAGCAGACAGTGTGATGTCAAATTTGAAGATGTGAAGTTTGGGAGAGGACTAATTATTAGCGCTACGCAGCGATCCTTCGCATTAACTTGCACAGGCTTTAGAGATGGTCAGAAAAGTGTCGGCTAGGTTCTAATGTAGAAAAATACAAGGTCTTACACTTGAGGAACAGCAACCCCAAATAGATTATAAAATTGATGGAGTTTGAATTAAAAACAGTAGAGGAAGGAAGGACAATTATAATACGGTCGGACATGAAATCCTCCAAGCTGTGCAGACAAGCAGCAAGGAAGGAAAGCGCACGGTGTTCTATCGATAATTTATCGAACATTTGCTTGTAGGAACAGGGAGGTCATATTTCCATTGCATAAGGCAATTGTAAGACCACACTTGGAATTCTGTATTCAATTATGGAGATCACACCTAAAAAAAAGATATTGAGCCTCTTGAAAGGGTCCAAAAACGGGCAACCCGCTTGGTGGATTTTGAAAAACGACACCGATATCAGGAAAGACTTCGAATAAGTGGGCAACAGAGTTTGGCAACCAACCAGCGCATTGGGAATATGACCGAGACTTATAAGGCTCTAAGAGGTGGGGGAGAGGGGGGGTGGCAGTATTAAAATGAATGAAGGAAAACTTTTCACTCTCATAACTGATTCCAGAACTCATCATCTATCTTCTTTCCGCTATTCCACGGGTCGACGTATGAAGCCACGCCATCATGCCCTGTCCGTATACTTCTCCCCGTCGTTGATTTCACTCCAATTTCCTCCTCTCTTAATGACATCGGTCATTAAAATTAAAATTAAAATCGGTCCTTATCATGTCCTGCCATCCCATTCTTGGTCACCCACTTTGTCTTTTGTTCCTTAATTGTAAATCAAACATTCTTCTTGGAAAGCGCCTCTCATTCATCCTCTTGACATGTCCAAACCACTTCAAACGGGACCTTTCAGTCCTATTCTGAAGTTTTTCAACCTGAATTCTCTCCCTAATCACATCATTCCTGATTTTATCGCGTCTTGTCTTTCCAGCTATGCTCCTCACAAATCTCATTTCTGCCCCCTGAATTCTGCTTTCATCCTTTTTCCTCATAGTCCAAGTTTCAGATGCATATGTCAGAATTGGTACGTAATAGGCCTGATACATAGCCTTCTTACACTTCAGTGGTATGTTCCTGTTCCAGATCAGATCTCTTGTCTGCCCATAGAAATTCCGACCCGCTTGTATCCTTCTACTTATTTCTTCGTCTATTACTCCAGTCTTTGTAATGGTGCTTCCTAGATACTATAAAGTATCTAGGAAGCACCATTTAAGGGCAAAGGCATCATTTTAACATAGCTATCTACCAAAGTAGTTAAATTAATTAAATTGGCACCGTTTTGTGAATGCCTTCACAACGAGTTGCCATGGTATTGTACTACCTCGAATAAATAACACTTCACCAGTGGAGAAGACTATTGTTATTTATTCTCAGCGGATACCACCACCCAGACGGCACCGTTTCAAATCTTGTTGGCTTCTCTTCGGTGGGTGGGCAGGTGCGTAGTCTATATCACTACGCACCATCAGGCATCCCTCATATTGTAAAGTTATACTTCATAACTGGGTTGTCACTATTGCAACACCAGGGTACCTGCCCACCCACCGAAGAGCAGCCAACACGCTTTGAAACGGTGCCGTCTGGGTGGTGGTATCCGCTGAGAATAAATAACAACAGTCTTCTCCGCTGTGAAGTTTTATTTATTAGAGGAAGTACAATACCATGGCAACTCGTTGTGAAGGCGGTCGCAATATGAGATATAACCAAAACGATGCCAATTTAATTAATTAATTTAGTTTAACTACTTTGGTATACAGCTATGCTAAAATGATGCATTTGCACTAACCTACATGCTTCCTAGCTACTTGAAGTTGTTAACCATTTTCAGCTGTTTCCCTTCCATTGTAATGTATGCGTCAAGCTCGCTACTCCTCTTTATAACCATTACTTCTCTCTTCTCCTGACTGAAAACCAGTCCAAATTCATTGGCCATACTAGCCCATATATCAACTTGCCGTTGCACTTGTTCCTTGCTCTCTCCCCATATGCAGAGGTCATCTGCAAAGAGCATGACGTTCATCTGGTCCTGTCCAAGTTGTTCCACCACTCTACATTGCACATCATTCATGACAACTATGAACAGTAGTGGAGACAGAAAGACTCATTGCCTCAAACCTGATGTTATTTCGAAGCTCTCCATCAACCCCACCACTGTTCTTACTTTGCTCACTGTATTGGTGCACATATTCTCAATTCTCTCCACAAGATATTCCTCTATCCCCAAGTTTCTTTCCAAGATGTATTTCCATGCCTGCACTACATCATTCCAAGTCAAGTCTGTCTGCTCTCTCTCCGTATCTTCGCTTTCATCCCCTCTTTTATGATCAACCTGCCTTTGTCTCTTTTGCTGGCTGTCCTGCGTTCAACAGATTTTCAAAATACTTCTTCCATGTTCCTCTTATCCCTTCGTCCTTGGTTATTAGGTTCTCATTCTCATCCATTAAGTATTTGCTCTGTTCACCATCTCTTCTCCTTTTCCTCACCATACCATCATCATCATCATCATCATCAGCCATTTTCAATCCACTGCAGGATGAAGGCCTCTCCAGCAACTTTCCAGTTCCTTCTGTTTTGAGCACTAGCCATCCATTTACTACTCAAAAACTCATGAATTTCATCTATCCATCTCCGCCTTTGTCTTCCAGGTTTTCTTCTAGCTCCTCTTGGGTACCATTCTGTTATTTTCTTAGTCCATCTGTCATCATGTCTTCTAGCTATGTGTCCTGCCCAAGACCATTTTAGTTCTTTAGTTTTGATAAGAATGTCCTTTACTTGAGTTTGCTGCCTAATCCATGTGTTTCTCTTCTTATCTAACAGTCTAATTCCCAATATAATTCGTTCCATTCTTCGCTGTGTAGTTCTTAGCTTCTCTTCCATTCTTTTGGTGAGTGCCCAAGTTTCACTTCCATAAGTCATGGTGGGGAGTATACATTGATTCATTATTTTACGTTTCAGACAAACTGGGATATTGCTCTTCAGTATGTGACTATATTTCCTGAATGCTATCCATCCAAAATTTATTCTTCTCTTGACTTCCAGCCATTTATCATTATTACAGCTAATAACTTGTCCCAGATAAGTATATGACTCCACCTTTTCAATTACTGCTCCTTCAATCATTATTTCCCTTTCCGTGGCATACCTGTTCATCATTACTTTTGTTTTAGCCATATTCATCTTTAGTCCAAAATCCTTACTAACTGTACATAACTGATTAAGATTTTCCTCTAATTCTTTGGGATCGTGGCTTATGACTACAATGTCATCTGCAAATCGTAAATGGTTTAGGTACTCTCCGTTCACATTGACTCCTTTCTGCGACCAGTCTAATCTTCTGAAAGCTTCCTCAAGGGCAGCAGTAAACAGCTTCGGAGATATTGTGTCTCCTTGTCGAACTCATTTCTCGATTTTAAATTTCCTACTGTCTTTGTCTAGTCTAATAAAGGATGTAGCACTCTCATATATTTTCTTCAAAATCATAATATATGGAGTATCTATGCCTTGTCTTTCCAGTGCCCAAAACATTGCCTTATGCTGTATGGAGTCAAATGCCTTTTCATAATCCACAAATGCCAGGCATAATGGTGTTTTATATTCATTTGCTTTCTCCATTAGCTGTGATATTACGTGAAGGTGATCCATAGTTGAGAATCCTGTCCTAAAGCCAGCTTGCTCTTTCGGTTGATTCTCATCAAGTATTCTTTCTAATCTGTTAGTAATGACCCTTGTGAACAACTTGTAGATATGGGATAACAAGCTAATTGGTCTATAATTTCCAATTTCTGATTTATCTCCTTTCTTATGCAGCAAAACTATGATTGCATTATTCCACTGCTTAGGCATCACACCTTTTCTAATGCACTTTGTGAAGAGCCTTGCCAGTTTTTGTGTTATGTCTCTTCCTCCCAATTTTAACAACTCTACAGTAACTTCATCTTCCCCCGGGGCTTTCTGATTCTTCATTTTCTTCAATGCATGTTCTACCTCATCAGGAAGAATATCGGGTATGTCGTATGTGTTGCTACTTTGCAATCCATCTTCCCCACTGCTGGTATCATTCCCTCGCTCCTTGTATAATTCTCTATAGTAGTCTTCTGCTATTTGAATTATGCCTTCTCTGCTGTTTATAAGTACACCATCGCTATTCTTCAGTTTCAGTATCATTTGTCTTTCTGTATTACTGCTCATGGCTGCTGATTTCAATCCTTTGTTTTCCCTTAATGCTTGTTCTACTTTTCTTGTGTTAAATCTTCTTATGTCCTCTCTGAGTCTCTTTCTAATGGCTTTGCATAACTCAGTATACTCAATTTTCTCCCTGTCAGTGTTTTTCTTGCTCTTCATTTGTCGTCTTTGGTTCATCATGACAAGTGTTTCTTGACTAATTTTTTCTTCTTTGGATTTCTGTTTCCCTATAGGTTTCTTGGGCTTTATCACTTTCAGAAAGTTGTAATATTCCTCGTCGATATCTTGGTCCTGAGCAGTCTGCAGAAGCTCAAACTTGTTCTTAAGTTCCAGTACATACTGCTTTTTTTCCTCCTCTGTTATCTCAAAGACCTTTGTATTATTTACTCGAGTCAGTTTTTTCCTTTCCTTTCCTACATCTATATCAAGTGTACATCTTACCATTCTATGATCACTTCCAACATTTACCTTATTCAGGACGGTAACATCATTCACAATATATCTTCTGTTAGTGAGGATGAAGTCGATTTCATTAGTTGTTAATCCATTTGGACTCTTCCATGTCCACTTTCTGTTCACCCTTTTCTTGAAAAAAGTGTTCATTACTGACATTCCTTGAGATTCTGCAAATTCCACAAGTCTTTCACCTCTTTTATTTCTTTCACCAATTCCAAAATTTCCTATAGTTCCTCTTTCTGCGCTGTTTTGCCTTTTTCCAACCTTAGCATTGAAATCCCCCATAATAATAGTGTAGTGGGTTTTCTGCTCATCTAGAAGACTCTCAATTTCAGTGTACATTTCTTCAACCTCTTCATCATCATGGCTCGATGTTGGTGCATAAATCATTATAATCTTTAGCTTGTGCCTCTTAGAAATCTTGAGTATTAGTCTTGACACCCTTGGTGATGTACTTTTGAATTACAAAATGTTGTTTTTAAAATCTTTATGGACCAGAAACCCAACTCCACCTTCACTCCTTTCACTGTTTCCATTGGTGTACAGCAGATTTCCACTTGATAAACTGATAAGTGATTCATTTCTTCTTCTTGTTTCAGCCAAACCGATGATATTCCAATTTACATTTTCTAATTCCTTTTCCAGCTCTAATATCCTGTCTTCACCGATGAGTGATCGTACGTTATAACAGGCCAAGTTCAATTTCCGTGCATGGCAGCCTGGTCGTACCCAGAGATTCTTAGCACCCTCTGCTTCCACTCTGATCCTCTCGCTGCCGTAAGAGGGAGAGTGAAAGCTGCTGGGGACTGAGGGCCATTTGTATTGTTGTGCTCTCATTGCTGGAGGGTTTGGTCTTTTCCTCTTCACGCTGACCAAGCGTCTTGAAGAGAACCACTCTACACGTTCGTTGCCACCTAAGTGACGTAACAGGGCTTACCATCGAGAAGGTGTGCATGAGTGGGTTTTAGGGAGGCAGGCCAACCGGACTTCTCCTAAATCTTCTGTAATAGAGAGATATTGGATCCATCAGTGTTTTAGGCTGAGTGTCTGATAACACACAGGATACCTGTTCCCCTCTAAGCCCCCCCTAAGACACCATACCATACAGTGTCTTTTTATTACTGTCGATATCTTGTCGTAGAGTTTCACTCCATTCTTCCAACCACAGTCTTCTTTACTCGTTAACTATCCTCTTGCCTCTCTCTCTCTCTCTTCACGGTTTCATATCTCTCTTTATTCTCGTCATTTCTGTTCTGAAAGTAGGTCCTGAATGCATTATTCTTGATTTTCACAGCCTCTCTCGTCCTATCATTCCACCATGGGGTTTCTTTCCATCTCCTTCTACTGCTTGTCCCTCCACAAACCTGCTGCTCTGTCAGTCCTACTATACAGTCTTTGAATGCTTTCCGTTCTGATTCCACGCTGTTCACCACTGTCTTAGATACAACCTTCCTGAACTCTTCTCTGAACATCGCCCCTTTTTCCTCTTCTTTCAACTTCCACACCCGCAGTTTTCTCTCGTTATTTTGATCCTCTTCAATTTAGGGAATCTTAAAACTCCAACAACTAACCTGTGATCACTACCCAAGGAGGGATTCCTGTTGACCTTCCCAATCGTATCTTGTCACTTTGTGACTCTTTCTCTT
Organism: Mastigoproctus giganteus; assembly: GCF_048544385.1. NCBI lineage: Eukaryota > Metazoa > Arthropoda > Arachnida > Uropygi > Thelyphonidae > Mastigoproctus > Mastigoproctus giganteus. The sequence continues at coordinate 106,741,888 of NC_143576.1, read as the reverse complement.
CTTGAACGAGATGGTTCCTATGACCAAGCTGTTCCACAAACAGAAATCCAACAGCCTGTCGCCATCATCATTCCTAAGTCCTCAGCCATGAGGACTCACAACGCATTCTAGTCCTTGTCTCTCCACTCCGACTTTTGCGTTCAGGTCACCCATGATAACTATATCTCCAACTGTGATGTTCTCTTCGAGCTTGTCCTCAAACTCCAGCTTCTCCATTTTTTCGTAACCGGTTTGCGATGCGTAATATTGTATTATCATCAATGTTTCGCTGTCATTCATTTGCAGTTTAATTGACATGTATCGCTGATATTATTCACCTCCATTAGCCTTTCCTTAATCCTGTGATCTATAATGATGGCTACAGCCTTCCCGCTACATCACCACCAGACCAATATTGGTAATAGCCTCCTCGTAACTCTCTACACCCATTTCCTTTCCATTTTGATTCACTCAATCCAAGTATGCTTATTTTTCTGTCCTTTAAGATGTGCACACACTCCTCAATTTTTCATGACAATGTCATAATATTGAGCGTTGCTAGTTTAATATATGTCATCATCAGCTGATCTTGTTGGTTGCAGATACCACCACGTCCAGGCTAATTAGTTTTGAGGCTTCTTTTTTCTATTAAAGGCAATAAATTTAAGCTGCCGATCTGCCAAACCTGTTAGCCATATAGATGTGGTAGTTCTTACTCAATGGTGAAGCTTCCTCCATTCCTGGTGATGTCGTAATTTAACAATTTTACGCAATTTATGCCGATTTGCTAGTCACCACTGAACAAGCAGGTGGCACTGCTGTAGTTCTTTTATATCATGGATAAATCCAAATGACTGATCAGTAGAATACTGTGACCTTTAAATTTACAAAAATTAATAACTCAGCAACAAGTGAGTGAACTAGGTGTCATAAATTCAAATAATGGGAAAGGATATTTAGACTGGATTGTAAAAATTGTATTTTAACTATGAATTAACTGTTGGAATAAGTTATCTCCGTATGTAACTTATTCTGACAGCTTGAGGATATTCAAAGGTCAGCTGGATTGTTATCTACATGGGAAGCGAAACACATAGGTTGTTTATTTTCTTTTTATTTTTTATTAACTTAAGAAACAAATTGTTCGTAACCTTGGCTGGGGAAAGTGAAAGTGTGTTTATGGTCAAATGGCACCAGGGGTTTCCTCCATCTCCGCGTAGTTTACTGACTGTAAAAGCTACAGATTTAAAAGTGTGTGGGAATTGTATTTGTGTGATGTGTACCGTTGTTCATCTGGTCATTTAGTCACTGGCCCCTGCTGAAGCCCAACGTTGCCCCACTTTCACCCCGTAGAGGCAGACCAGGAACCCAGTTGACTTAAGTTACTCTGGCAGGTCCTGCCGCTTAATTTCCTGAGATTTCGGCGGCTAGGACCTAAAAAAAATTTGAAGATATACATATACTGTATATATATATACATATATATATATATATATATATATATATATATATATATATATATATATATATATATCCATGCAGTTGTAATTACTTTGAATGTTTGCATACAGCGAATAGCGACAATGCATTCATACGGCAGGAGTAGGGCAATGCGTGTGATAGTTAGGCCGAGAATGAGCGAAAATTATTTTGTATTTGATTAAATTTAGTACGTAGGACTGTAAGATATAAGATCTTACATGTTAGTTAAAATAAAGATATCAGGGTTGTTTTTTAGCAAGGTAAGATTAAATCAGAGGAAGATTAAAAGGGGATGGGTATAACGTGAGAATAAACAGTAGCAAGGGATGAACTATCAACCCCCAACATACACAAGAACAAACAGTGGCAGCAGGATTAAGTAGAGGGGGTCATTTTTAGATAGGCGGGAGAAGGGTTGCACAGGAACAAACAAAGGGGCGGGAGACCGGATTAGTCGAGGCGTTTCCTCTGATCGGTTACACCGTTAGAACAAACAGGAAGTGGGTGCACTTCCAGTAATCGGTTTGAAATTAAAAGCTGCGTCAGACTGACCGATATGTGTGTTTTTGGAAGGCAAGGTGCGAGATGAAATAGGCTGTTGGTGAAGGTGGTCGGTCAATATCAAAGGGTCGTCGGCCTGGGAAGAAACATTAAGAATAGTCAAAAATAAGGCTGGATTACTCGCTAAGGTACAGTCTGGGAGAAAATTATTAGCAAATGAAATGGAGCGAAAATTTAATAGTAATGAGAAGATTTGTTGGAGTCCCAATCGCAGGCGCGCCAGTTGTGAAGGGCGGGATAGAGTTCTGTGAACAAAAAGGGAGAGCGGAGAAAACTGGAGGGGAGACAGTCCTTTTTTTTTTAAGTGTCCATGATGGGGAGGCTGACAGCGAAGGAAAAATAAACCAACGTCAGTTTATCGGAATGTCAAGGAGTTTGGAAGGGTTAGTGAAGCGAGGGAAGGAAAATTTCTCACAGAGGACCAAGTCAACTTCTGAAGATCCTGATATCAAGAAAGTCTTGGAAGGCAAATTACCAGTCCCGAGGAAACATAGCAGGACAGGCATAGAAGTAGCAGCCCTGGAACAAAAGGGGTGTATCTGGAAGACAGAATAACGTTTCCCGAAAGCAGTATGGCAGTTCTGCAGTTCACACGCTAATTCTACAGAAGCCGTGAGATGTTGTTCCAGACCGAGAAGACCCGCAGTCCCGAATAAAGAAAGACGGAAGGATCTAAAGGCGACGCTCCGCCAGTCAACTGAAGTAAGTGCCACAATAGAATAAACACTACATAACTAATATAAAAGACTGTAGGAAAGGGGTATGAGAACCTTTAGGGGAAGTCATATGGGAATTATAATATTAGGTAAATGTATGTAAATGTGGACAAGTAAATTAATGTTTTTTTAGGGAACGGTAACAAGTGGAGAAATATAGACATGGTTATTTTACTATTGAATAAATGATAGTAAAAATTTTGGACCGATTAATTAAAGGGGTAATAGATATGAAGGCTATCCTACCTGATGACTCAGACGTAAAACGGGTTCAAATCAGAAGTGTTTTGCCTAGTGCTAGTGGAAACCAAATAAGCAAATAAATGTCAGTTTAAAGAAGGATTTCTGTTGTATAGCGGTAAATCTAGATAGAGAATATGTCATTATTACAGTCATATAACACTGAAAAAGTGTACAAGAGAAATTAATGTGGATATTGATTGTGATCCCCAAGATTTATATTAGAGAAGTTGTTATAATAATGAAAATTCATGAAATATAGTATTCTGGTGGTAAAGAGATAAGAAATGTACTTAAATGCAAATTAACATAACTGAAATTGTTTATTCTATGTACCAAATAGGAGTGATATCAAGTTAAAACATGTGTATGAATAGTGATCCAGTTCTTTTCTGTAAATATATGTATAAATAAATTGTATATAACATTAGATTACAATTTGTCTTGTCATTCTGAATATCCAGCCAAATCCTGTAAGAAGAATATACTCAGTATAGAAACTCCATAGAGCCTGAAAATCTTCTGTGAGGTACACAAGTCAGATGCGAAAGTTGGGGATTAGAAAGGGTCAAATAATAATAAAGGTATACAGAATAGTACATAAAACATACAAAAGGATATAAAATAATAACAAACCCCCACAGGGCGTTCGCGTCGTGTACAGGTAGAGTGTGGGAGGGGAGGCAGAAGGCTGGGAGGTAAAGGTAGAAGTAAGGGGAGTGACAGAGTAGTTGTCCCCAGGTGGTTAGTGAGGCATGTCCATGCCTCACCAGAAGGAAAAGGCGGGGAGAGGGGAAAGGGTGTCTCCACTCCCCCTGGGTTTGGGTTTAAAGTAATCGAGTCAAGTGCTCGATATTGTTCGCCAATATGGCTTGGTGGCAGCGAACTGCACGGTCCGGTCGGTGTGTTCCTTTGACAAGTCCAGGGTTGAGGATTCATACGGTTGTAAGCCGTGTCCTTTATTCTTAGTAGAGACGGCTTCCTAGTAGGTTCCACGATGCAGAAGTCATGACACCTAGTCGTTATCAGTTCTCAACTTGAATTTGGCCTATCTTCGAAGGTTTCTTCTCTTTTGTTTTATTGCTATTGGTCACGGTTTGGTTGTTGTACGATGAGTGTACGTCTCCTCTTGTAGAGCTCTTCTGCGAATTTGAAGAATGCAATGTATTGCTCTTTACTGTCGAGTAGGTGCTTTCCCCTGTCTCTGGGCAAGAAGGTGATCCTGGAAATGAGCCGGCAGCGAAGGTCATCATAGAGCCGGCAATCGTGCATGAGGTGCTGCCAGCTCTCCGACTCCCCATAGCAGCAGGCAGGGTCCTCTGTGGTGCCCAGGGCTGTGAGTTTTGCCTTGAATGCTCCGTGTCCGGTAAATAAAAAGGTTGTATAGAGGCCCGGTGAGAAACACAGCGGGATTTTCAGATGTAATTTCTCCACGTTGGAGAGGGAATTTCCTAGTGATCTCTCCCTTGGGAGAGTTGTCCCATCTAGATTGCCATATTTGCGTGAGATCGGCAGTGAGTCTTTTCTTCTCGGTAAGCAGTGGGATCTGATTCTGGCCACTTGCAAGTCGAGTGGAAGGGTTCCAGCCAGCATCTGCAGCGCATGTGTGCTCACTGTGCTGCAGGCCCGTGTGATGGCTAATAGTATGGCTCTGTGGATGGAGTCGAGTAACTTGTGGTTAACTGCCATGGTGACTTTAGAGTGCCATGCTCAGATGCATAGGTTGCTATGGGTATAAAGGCTGCTTTGTATATGAGCTTGAGGGCTTTGCTGTTTAGCCCCCAGTCCCTTTTTGCGACCCTGGTGAGGACCGTGTAGCCCCTAATTTTCTTCCTGGTGTAGTTGAGACGCGCTTTAAAGGAGAGCATGGCGTCAAGTATTACACCCAGGTATTTGTGCTCTTTTGATAGTCTCAGTGTGGTGATACCAATCTTGATCTGAGGGGGGGGGGGCACCTCGGGTCAAGGGAGCCTTAGGAGGATAGAATTAGTTTTTTCTTTGGAGATCCTGAGATTGTGCTTTTCGGTCCATTTCAGAAGAATTTGTAGGGCATGATTTGCCTTTGTTTCAAGTTGGAGTCTGCTGTTTCCGGCGACCATAAGGATGAGGTCATTTGCGAAGGCTTGCGAGGATACTTCACCGATGTCTGTATTTAGGAATTCGTCCATTGTAATGTTCTTCAATACTGGTCCCAGTACAGAGCCCTGTGGGCAGCCTCTGTGTATTCGTCTCGTAAGCGTTCTATATGGAGTGTTTATCGTGATAGGTCTGTCAGACAGGTAGCTTTTTATTACGTTATATAAATTTTCTGGCATGCACCCCTGGAGCTGGGCCAGGACGCTTGGCCACCAGATGGTGTCAAACGCCCCAGCAAAGTCTACAGAGATAGCTAGGAAGTACTTTTGTTCAGTGGCTGTTGCTTGCGCCAAGAGATTTCTCAGGGCGTCCACCGTTGACAGCCCCTGTCGGAAGCCATATTGTTTTGGAGATGCCAGGTTTACTTGCAGGTAGTGGTTTTGGATCCTGGTCAGGAGGAGTCTCTCGAGGAGTTTGCTACAAACAGAGAGCAGGGCTATTGGTCTGTAGGAGTTTGGATGTTCCGGCAGCTTGTTAGCATTTTTGATAATTAGTTTTATGTTGGTCCTCTTCCACTCTTTGGGGAAAGTTCCAGTCGTGAGGCATGGATTATAGAGGTTTAGGAGTATGCCTGGGGCTATCTCAACAACCTTCAACATGATCTCCGGCTCCAGAAGATCCGGACCCGGGCATTTTTTTCCTTTGATACGGTATGCAGCCACATACCTTTGATACGGTATGTGGCTGCTTGGAGTGCAGAGATGTGTAATTCTGGTGGCTGTGAGATCGTTTGTAATCACTATTGCGGCCCAAGGAGTTTCTTCTTCGGCTTGTATGACTTTGTAGTGTAGGGGATAACCCCTTACTTGCTTAACGACCTGTTCGGTTCTTGGTTTTGAAAAATTTCACTATGCGGGTATTAAATTTTTTATGTTGTGCTGCCATAATCTGTTATTGCTTGATTTAGGCTCTTATACTTTTGATATACAGGACAGTTGACATCTCTAAGACAGTGGGAGGCATCTAGCTTTAGGTTTCTGCAGTTAGCACACACTGGGTCTGCGCTTTTGTTAGGGCAGTTGCTGAAGTTGTGGCCTTTACCAGCGCAATGGCCGCAGGTCAGCACAGCATGGGCACAGGTGTGCGAGATATGGCCTAATTTGCAATATTTGTAACACTTGGTGACAGCCACGTGTTCGCGAAAGCGGTGGCTGCCCCAGTTTATGTATTGGGGATATGAATATATCATTTACCTTTATTTTATTCTAAGGAGTTCATTTTCTCAGAACTTTCCTCTGAGTAACTATAAATTTAAACTCAGAATATTTTATATACAAACTTTTTTTAAATACTTATATTTTAAATACTTATAAGTGTGCCAGAGATGTGCCAAAGTGGTTTCAAAAATTTTAAGCGTAACCACACGAACAGTGGGATCACAGAGATACCTATCGCTAGTAACAATATAAATGTACAGTAGTAAGGACTCGCTGTAGGAAGCATCCCACATATGTGAATAAAATATAGTGTTCGTGTTTAAATATATGGTTACCCAAAGAAACGTTCTAAGAAAAAGAAATCCCTGGAATAAAATACAGGTAAATAATGTTATTGTCTTTTATTTTTCGTATATATTTATTTTTTTATATTTTATTCAATTTATTTTTTTATTTTATTAGTTTATTTATTATTTATTTTTTATTTTTTGGTTATTGAAGCAAAAGCCTGTGGCTCCTTGTACTATGTGGCCAATACTGTACTAATAACCCATTGGGCGTGATTTCTCCTTTGATAAACTTTTGGTTCCAGTAAATTCAGAGCTTTGACTTTGTAGGGAAATAACAGATGAACGTGAGGCTTACCTTTAAGGCTTTACGTACTCCAGAAATTCCAGTCACACGAGATTTACGGCGAGCACTAGATAATCTCAAGAATTTGATCGGTTCTGTGTTTATTATTATTATTATTATTATTATTATTATTAAATTCAGTTTATTTCCCAAAAACCTTGGGTCACCCCGGGACGGCTCTGTGCCAGAAGGGTGTGAATACAGACTAAGGTGCGAGGAACACAATGTACAATAAACAAGGGTACATTCGTGCTCGACCCGAGACTTTTACAGATTAAATAAACAAAAATGTACAAAATATACAGTAATATACATGATTACTTGAAGACAGAAAGTCTTTGTCATATACAAAGAGGCAAGTTAAAAAAAATAATAATAATAAATAAAAAAATAAAGGTCTGTCCAGGAGCAGGCGAGTATTATAGGTTCATAATCTGGTAACAGTTCTTGAGGATTTCCTTCCTGTAGGGCTTGTCTTCACAGAACCTATCAGGGTGGATCCTAAATTTATTGAAGATCCGAAGACAATTGGCTGGAAACATGTTCCTCAGGGAATCAATGCTTGACAGCGTAAGACGTAGAGGGAGACAGGAGTCGGGGTGCTTCCCTCTTGCCCTCTTCGGGCCAGAGATTAATGCGGACACTGATGGAGCGTCAATTCGCCTCGTTATAAGCCGTGCAAGCGTGAGAACATTTTTTGTCATGATGATATGTCTCCAGAGAGTGGTGCCTAGATTTGCTTGTAGGATAGATCTGGAGATAGTTAGGGGGTGGTCTACCACCCTGTTCATCCATCTAAGCAACCAGTACTCTAAACTAAGATACTTCTGAAGGTATGAGGCAGGGGCAGATGACCAAATTTCTGAAGCATAGAGAGGAATCGGCGTAATACACCTCAGGATGTGCCGAACAAGCAGCGCTGGCTGATGCACACCAACGAGCTCTTGCCGCACTGCCCAAAGAGCAGCGTACGTCTTCTGCCTCATCCTGGCAAAGTGAGGCTGAAATGTGAGCCCAACGTCCCAGGTAAGGCCAAGATCAGTATGAGAGGTCACCTTTTGCACCGGTTCCCCACTCACAAAGATTTGGATATCATTTTTGGCTTTCTTCTTGGTTATCGTCAGTTGTGCTGATTTGGAAGGGCTCAGATGCAGTCCTATTGTGGCAAGATAACTTTCCAAGCTCGATATCTGCCTAGATATCGAGCCTCGATATCTGCCTAGTTTAAATATGATTAATCAAAGCAAAGTTCTGCGAAAAAGAAGTCCTTGGAATAAAATATACAGGGAAATGTTTGGAATATACAGGTAAATAATGTTATTATCCTTTATTTTTTATATATTATTTATTTTATATATTTTATTGATTTTATATAGCTATATATTTGATTTGTTTATTTACTTTTTATTTATTATTTTTATTTTATTATTATTATTTTATTTTATTATTTTATTTATTTATTTGTTATTATTATTTATTATTATTTTTATTTTTTTGTATTGCATATAGCGTTTATTGCAACAAAAGGTTTGGTTTCCTTGCCTATGTTGCTTTTGTCGTTGACAACCCCATCAGGTCTTTGAATCACTTCCTGCGATGATGACAAACGACTACTTCTAGGGTTAAGAGTTAGGTAACCTTAGAAATGCCTTGCAATATTTAATACGATTCTTCTCGAATAAGGAGACCTAGAGACTTTTTCTTTTTTTTTTTACTTTGATAAGCTTTAAGGGATGTAATAACACAACCGCCATTTTTGTAATAAAGTTTGATTAAAAGTGCCTTATCTTTAGGCAACATTTTAAAACGTACGTGACTGGTCTTAGCTAAGTTAGAGCTACAACTCTAGCTTAGGTAACCAAATTAGAATTCATTGGGCTACACTGTTAAACACCACCTCAACAACGCTCCTTCTCTTGGCATTTACTTACAGAAAGCAAAGACTCAAAAATTTCTAAACTTTTTTATTCTACTAAGTATTGCAGCCACAAACAACGAAAAACTGTTTCGATTCCTTCTATGCAGTTCTGCATTTAGAATAGAAATGTCATTCTTATCTATAATTAACTCTTCTTTGATCTTGCACTACAGTAAAATGTCATTTGGGGAGATTACATTTATCTTAGCGTATCACAACAACAGGAAACAAGGTGGAACAAACAAGAACAATTATGCCACTCAGGAAAACGTAGGTGTGACAGACAATTATCAGATGCGACCTGTTTTATTCTTTCCACTTACCAATTTGGCCATAACTCCTACAACAGAGAAAGCAAAGCTCTTGAAATACTTATCATTATGGATTTTTATTTCAAGTGGATGTATCTGTTGCAGTTATACCTTTGCTGAGTATCCTATTTAAAAATGATTGCTTAACGAAAACGGGGTCCAGAGAAAAGGGCTTCTTGTTGTGAATTGCTTTCAATAGAAGAATGCGATTCGATAATAAACAAGCAGGAAAAAAAGGGTTAGTGGACATGGGAAATCAGTTGTTCCACTGTAAAAAGACAGAGATGACGATTCTAATCCATATTATTGTACTGAGTACAATAGGTACTAAAGTCATACCGTACTTGTACTCAGGGATGGTGTGGCTGTAGTTGACCCTGGCGATTCCTAACAATTTTGGCCCTTTTTTTGCTTTTTTCTTTTGTTTTTGCAATGGTAACACGCTGCAAACGCTATTGGCGGCGATTGTCGCCTAACCGATCAGGCCAATTCAGCCCTGCTTGAACTGATATAAAAAAGTGCAGGTTGAAATCTGTCTCTCTCGCCATGGGAGATTTTATTAATGCATATACAGTATTTGCTACAGTTTTTTTTTTTTTTTTTGTAATATGCCCTTTTAGTCCTTTTAAAATGGGAGAACGTTAATAGCGTTGGGGTAAAAACAGATATCATCTATTTCTGAGCTAAATTACTTTAGCCACCTTCCTGTTTGTTTGTTTGTTTGTTTGTTTGTAAAGAGATTTCTGGCAGAAGCGATCGGTTTGGCATGGAGATACCTGCAACATATCCTAAACTGCAACATTTCATTTGTATTTGTAGATACAAAATACATGCAATTTACAGACATAATATACTGATGCCTTTTAGCATTCGTTGGGATTTTCCTCGGTGCATATTCAAAACATTCCGACCCCATCTTGGTACATTTTCCGCATTCAATACTCGTTCTGATATTATTATTATTATTATTATTGTTGTTGTTGTTGTTGTTGTTGTTGTTGTTAACAGCTACAAAACAGCAAACAAGCGTGCCAGAGGATGCAGCTACAAAGCATTATTACACAGCTTCAAAGCAGAAGCTTGGAGTATACATTTCCCAAAGCCGACCGGGTTAGCCGGGTGGGTAAATTGCCTGCCTGGCAACCCAAAGGTCGCGGGTTCGAATCCCGCCTCGGGCTTGGATCAAAGTACTGCAAAACCTTGGGAGGTGCATTATGGCCACAGAAGCCGATGCGCCAACAACTACAAAAAAAAAAAAAAAACATTTCCCAAAGTAAAGAGAAAAGTAAATGTACATAAGAAGACTAGTGAATTGAACTGCACAGATAAAATAAAATTAAATAAATAAAAGTAGGACTCATCCGTCCTATTTAAGTGAACAGGTAGGAGTAAGGCAGAGCACTGGTATTTCTTCACACACTTTACACAATCAGTCTTAGAACTTGCAAGAAGAGTCCATTTTAAGTCAGGTAACGGATGAGGTTAGCAATTTCAGTTGCCTCTTGAAGTGCCCGGGGGTGTCAAATATCTCCATACATATTTGCTTTGTTCATTGATCTTGCAGTCCTGTTGTAGAAGTTGTAGTATCCATAATTTGTTCTCGCATAGGATGGTTTCAGCAGTGGATGGTTTCTTAACGCCCTTGTTGGAGCGTTGAGATTTATTTGTGAGACGAGATAAGGGCAATTCAGGGTACCATTTAACAGCTGGTTAAGAAGGAGTAAGTCGGATTTATCTCTTCTTTTTTCCAGCGTTTCGAGTCCAAAGAATACACACCACTCTTGGTAGGATTTCTCATTGTATTCAAGGCCACTTTTAAAGCAGACGTACTGGATTGCTCTTTTTTGGATATTTTCAATTTCTAATTTTTGGTAAGCAACATGTGGGGACCAGACCTGTGAGGCAAATTCTAGGACTGGCCTAAAATAGATTTTGTAATTCTTTCTATCCTAGTTTTTTTGCTAGCTGCCTTCACAATGTTAGAGACATGGACCTCAAAGGAAAATGATTCTTTAATAAGGATACCTAAATTTTTGGCTGTACTGACTTTTTTTATTGCCTTGTTGTTGATACAATAAGAAAAATTAAGTTTGTTTTTCTTGTGTGCATTAGCAAAGCTCATCAGCTCACACTTGTTTTGATTGACTGCCATTTTGTTCTCCTTCAGCCACTGAAAACACAGAACGTAGGATAAGCATATCACAGTACTGTACTGCCATGCCACAGTCTCACCAACCTGCTTCGTTACCATGACTACTGTTTACGACCATTTACATTCAATTTTGCAGTGTTCGCCACCAGATCAGCAGCGCAATGAGTAATCTAGGAAGATGGCTGAAGACTCCATCGGAAAATCATCGCGTATTTGCTGAAGCGCTCTTCCATCTTTTTCCAAGATTTAATCGTGAAGTTAAGTGAAATGAACTTTCTCGACTATTTCGCTCCTCTTCTCCTTAATACAACAACAACATAATATTTTATTATAATGTAAAAATAGCATCAGGGTTAAAGTGTAACTCATCGTTTTGGTGACTTAGGATAACTTAATCATGCAATTATCTTCTTTTCTGCAATTTGTTTTGCATAAGATACGTGTTAAAAAGTCATTTAAAGTTTATATCTCTGTTACCTTGTTCTATTTACCACCTCCGCTTTCCTTTGGTCACCCGTCTAAAACACTAAATTTCAATATTCTAACTTTCCTGTGTCTTCGAGTCCTTCACTTTCCAGCAAGCTTGTCAGTTTACATCTACTTTCTCAGTTGCAACTTTCAACTCCCCGAAGTTATCTAACACTCCTGTTACACAATGCACGTGCATCGGTTGCTTTCCTGTTCGAATTGTTTCTTATTTGGTTTTTAGGATGTTTTGTTTGTTTGTTATTTGTTGTTTTCAGGAGCATTAACAACTAAGGCCATATTGCTCCGGGATATGCGGTGGTCATTCCCTGACCTTTCCGCATCCTCTGTATTTGGTGGTGACGGGCTCGAGCCCCGTTTTCTAATCAAGAAGCGTGTGCTACGCACTGCTGCTCCTTTCCACCTGCCTACGGAGGCGTCCTTGTTCGAATGACTTATTGTCACGATAGTTTCTTCTTACATGATTAGAAATCTCAGACATCGCATCATTATAGGCCTGACGTAGCCCAGTGGTCAGGAGCGAGAGTGCATAGCACGCGTTCCGTTGAGTGGACCAGGGTTCAAACCCGTAATTACTAAATACGATAAATATTTGTATTGACGATTTATTGTAAACTCTACTGACTTGGTTGTCGTGCCGGAGTATAAACAGAATATATATTTATTTATCTTTGCACTTACTTAAGTGATTAGAATAACTTAAGTGATTCTCGCATGTGAATTTCAACTTTCCAAGGCATCTTTTTATAAAATAATTTGCATAACCACAGATATCATCCCACTAGAAAGAGATTTACGTTTCACGTAATTTATTTGTGTGGGGGCAAACTAACCCCACCCCGTTTTATAAATATTTTTAATTGACTTATACCAGGGGCATCTAACTGTTTTTTTTTTTTTTTTTGTTTGTTTTTTTTTCCAGGGCCAAAACAGATAAAATGCTGATTAATTTTTGATAAACGTTTATATTTACAGTTACTTATTTTATTTGCTTTCTTTTTTTCTTTTTTTTTTCACATTTAATAATTAAATACAAAAATCCTATAATTATTACACAGCACAAATAGCATTCTTATACTTGATGGTAGCATCTGGGTCTTCTGCCCCAGATGCTACCATCAAGGCTTTCCTGGGTTTAGAGTACTGTACTGGATGCTGAGATGGTTAAACAGGATTACTACGCAGCCATTTTCAATCTCAAGAACCATTTTATATGCCAACTTGGATGCCACGCTTTGGTCTCATCACATTATTGTCACCAAGAACATTCTCACGCTTGCAAAACTGCTGACCGGGAGACTCAACTCGCCGAAAACTGACTACCTGCTGCCTCGGCCCCGCATGACGCAAAGGTGGGCGAATAGAACACCATCCCCTCCAATCAGTAGCGCGCTCACGCAGCTGGAAAGCCTTCGGAGATTTTTTCCTTTTAACACCATTAAGATGTTCAACGATCTTCAAGCAGACCCAGAAAGGCTTTGCGCAGAGAAGAGATACAGGACTGAAGTGTTTCAAAACGCATCACTCCACCTATAAATGTTGAGTGATGCCCACATATGAAAACAAAAGAGAATGCAGCAAATGAAGAATGAACTGGTCGGGACTGTTTTTGCTCTGCACTGGTGCTCTTGTTATTTTTATATTGGACGTCTTGTCTTTCTGTTATCTCGCTGTAAATAGTGGTGTAGATGAGAACATTCTCTAATTCCTTGTAAAATTGCAAATTATGCTTGTGTTCTCTTTCTATCTGCCTGTCATGTAAAATAAGGCAATGATATGTATAATATAATTAATTAGACAATGTATAATTTAGAAAATGTATAATTTATATAATTTAGAAAATGTATAATTTATATAATTTAGAAAATGTATAATTTGTATAATTTAGACAATGTATAATTTGTATAATTTATAAAAACGATGATTTGTATAAATTATAAATGGATAATTATGTATATAACTTATATTTGTATATATGAATGTAAACCCTCTGGTTAATAGCTGTAAGCGGGTGTCTCTGAGGAGAAAATAAAGATAATAATAATAAAAATAATTATATGGTTATAAATAGTACTGTTAAATACAGGAAGATATATCATAAAAAGCAACACAGAAAAATCGAATACTGTATTTTCTTAAAAGTCAATGTGAAACTATGATTTCTAACATGCTAGTTAAACTCGAGGGAAGAATGAATTTCCTATCATTCTCTAACAGCCGAAGCCAAAAGCGTTTTCCAATTCACGCTGCATACATACTGAATTATCAACAGCAGCTGAATTTTCAACTCCACAGTTGTGACAGGGCGTGCATTTTTTTTTTTTTTTTTTTGTGGCAGCGTGCTGGCTCGAACTGGCATCCTCTTTACTCGTCACCACGGTCGATTCAAATATCTGGGAGGCCGCACAATGTGAAGGAATGGGAAGCACGTCGTAGGCCGCGGGTTGACATCTCTGACTTGTACTGTTGGAATTAAAATACTATCCCATTGTTCTGACATTTATAGTGAATTAGTGATTATTTATGTAATAAAGATATGAGTAGTATCGGAATACGGTTTTAACCGATTTCGTTGGGACGGGTCCCCAGAAGGATGCGGGTCCCGACAATATGAACCGATTTTGCTGGGACGGAGGCAGGTCCCAATTTGGCGGGAAATAAAAAGTTTTGGTTTTACCTCAATAGATGACGTTAGTTGTAATTTCGGAATTTAATTTATTTTTTTTTTTTTTTTTTTGCCTTTGGTTAGGGGTTTGAACTGGCGTTGCTGTTATTGGCGAGTGGGCATCTTAGCTCGTGACTGCGTGTGTCTTCCCCCTCTTGACACAATACAGAGACCATTAGCTAGGGTTCATTCCTGATTTTTTCCTTACATCCCAATCCAAAACACACAGAGAGACCGAAGGCTGGAACGCGCTGTCCACCCGAACCGATTAAAGCGCTCCCGGCCGGGGCCCCACCAACCACCCGAGAGCAGCCACTGGCCTGTGGCTACGTGGGATGGTTGGTGGTCCCAGGCCGGGCGCACTTTGGTCGGTTCGGGTGGACAGCGCGTTCCAGCCTTCGGTCTCTCTGTGTGTTTTGGATTGGGATGTAAGGAAAAAATCAGGAATGAACCCTAGCTAATGGTCTCTGTATCGTGTCAAGAGGGGGAAGATTTGTTATCCTGAAGAGGGTTTGTGTGGGTGGATAAAATTTTTCTATCCACCAGTTGGTATTGTTTATTTCTGTTCCGCTTGGTGTCGCTGTTGCATTTTGTCGATCGACAGTTTTTGTCGATCGGAAGTGACTCATAGTTGTAGTGTGTATTGTTATTTCAGTTTCAAGTTATTGTCCATTCCCCTGTACCCTAGAGATGTTGTACAGTTGGCGGTAGAGCATGTCGTGTTAGTGTCGATTTGGGCCACACGAGTACACCGTGTGTCCCCGCTACAACCCCCATCCACGTTTATCCCGTTTTTGACATTTATGTCAATTTCCGTTTTTCACATCGCATAAGGAGCTAGCACTTTTGGTAACAGCAGCAAGAAACTTTGTCAAGAAGAAAAGGCTAAGTTAAGGTTTTTCACCCGCATAATGTCTAAGTTTTTCACCCCAAACAACAAAGCACTAAGTGCAGTCTGTGAATCAGACGGACGACGGCTACCTTTGCATTAGTCTCAAACGAGAGCACACATTCCAAGGAGTCGTTATAATCCAACAAACACGTTCTAGGATAATTATTTCGGAAATGATCCTTTTCAATCGTTGGTTTAGTGCCTACAATGTTAACTTTTATATCTATATATACACATGTATATATTTTTGAAATTGTACGATAATCTTAAAGGGACAGCGTGTTTCTAAGAGTAATTTACTTTTAACTTCACACAACTTCAATGGTCGCAGAAAGTCCATTGTCTTAGTAAAAATTGTCTTAGTCCATTGTTTCAGTAAAAAACATAAGTGATAAAGCAAGAAAATAATACGGAATGTGTAAGAAGTCAACCTTTGATGTTCCGACACATAGCTTGCGCTTTTGAACTATTGTTGTTTGCCACCGTTTGAATTTCTTCAAACTTCAGCAGTGCATTCGATACACTCTTGTGTTGTTAAGAAACATATCGGTTTTCAAAAGTAGAGAAAACCAAAGATCGAACTTTTACGTTTCAAATTTGAAAGTTTTTTTCTGTTTAAACACAACAAATATTAAACCAAATATAAAAGCAGTAAAACGTTTGCACAGATATTGGTAAGCCCCAACTCCTTCCCGACTATAGAGATTAAGAGTCCAAGACACCTCCTTTAACCTGTGAATGTGCAATTCTAACTTTTATTCTTGTGGTAAGAACTAAAATGTCTAAGTTAATGCTGGTAATTTCCACTTTAACATCACACCTTGTGTTAACAACTAAAACCACAAAATTAGAGAGAGAGAAACCTGATGGTTCGAACTGTCCACTTATGATTTTCATCGTGATGCGATTTCATAATGTCACAAAGAATTTCTTTCATAATAAGAAGAATCACATTTTGTTCTTTTTCTGATTTCAATGGTGTGAATTGAGCTTGAAATTATACGCGAGCAGGAAGCATACAAACTTTGCACACACACAGTCGACAGAATGTAAGTTCACATTGTCACAGCGTTTTCTGAAAAATTAAAATTTCCAAACTTTGACAAATCACACTAAGTTTACTTTGTGAATCTCTTTAAACACTTAAGTTTATCTTCTTTAGCAGTTAATTTTTAAAGTTTTATTCTGTCAACGCTTCTTATCCTTAAAAATAAAAAATAAAAAAAAAACAACACAGATACATAAAATTTACAAATGCATAGTTTTACTGACTACCCGTTAAATGGAATTAAATTCGTTGTGTGAACACGAGTGCGCCGATTGGTCAGTTTCAATGTACTGTGTGAGTGTTGTGCGTTTAGAATTAGATACAGACAAGAAGGGAATTAATTCTGACTTTTAAATCCGGACTGCGAAGTATGAAAGTCTGTCTAAGTAAAATTTCAACGGTGGTTGGTTCTTACGTCTTTGAACTTAGCAGCCAAAAACAGGAAGTTTAATTTTCGAAACAGACACGTTACCATCAGATGTGTAAAGCTCGCTGATATTCTGAAAAAGGAAAAAAAATGCAACGTGATTGGCCTGTTTGAATTTTTGTAAATTTCTATCTGTCCCACGTGATTCCTAAATATAAGTGTAGAAGGTCGGCGGTGGTTGGCCGACTGACATGCACAAATCATACCCAAGAATAAAATGTATATCAGCAAATAAGTATGAAACTTAAAAATTTCCAAAGTTTGAAAAACAGACCAATCATTGTTCGTGTTGAAAGTTCAGTTCGAGATCGAATTTTCCTAACAGCCATATTTATAACCGACGAGACACTTTGTCTATTCGTTACACAGACTAAAAGGAAACCATCAGCAATGAAAATTTATCCCTTAAAATGAGAGCTTTTTTCATTATTTCCAGGGCTATAGTTACAGCGTGATTCGTGATAGTATATAAAACTTCCCGAACCAGCCTTCAATGCAGGCACAGACTGCGTGTGCAGAGCAAAGACTTGAAATCCGAGTAACAGTTAAATTAGAGTCAGCAATAACAATAGCTGCCCAAATTCTCCTTCTTGCATTTCCGCCAGTACCAGTAATGTCTGGGTCAGATTGTAAGACTCTAAATCGCATAGGTAAACCTTTTACTAATCCCTTATAGGAGTAAGGTTCCTGTAGGGCCATGATATGAATACAGACAAGAAGGGAATGATATTCAAAAGCTGATGATATTCAAAAATAACCAGTGAATAGAGTGATCAAGAACAGTTGTGGTGAGGTCATGCATAACTGCAATCGCACGTTGACAGTTAAGTTGGAGAAAATTTAAATGTTTTAAATTTGTACTGCTTGTGTTGGAACTGATTGGAGGTGTATTATTCATAACTAGTTTTAGATCTGATAATTTCCAGCGCCTTTAAATATTCTTGGCATTTAGCATCTTTATATGAATGAGCATAGTTCTTTTTTCTCCGCTTACAGTTCGGACATTCTGGGGGTTTGTCTTTATTCTTGCAATCTGCAATATTATGACCTGAACAACCGCAGTGACCACATGTTTGAGCTTCTTGAGTGCGTTGCAGATACAGTGGAATCATACATGAAAATGTTTTCAATCACACACACGTTCGTAATTTTTACTCATTTAAACAAACATATTTGATGTCGCTGAATAAACACTTCTATTGTAGTTGTGACAGCTAAAATGTCGAACTTAAAGTTGGTAATTTTCTCATTAACGTCTTGTGCTAACAACTAAAACGGCAAAATTACAATCTTAAGGAAACACTAACTGCAGTCACTGAGAAATTGTTTGCGAAAAATGAACACAAACGGACGTGGGAAAAAACAAAATATATTTCATTCAGAAGAAGGGAAATAAATATCAGGTTTTATTTTCAGCCAATCAGAAATCGTTTGCAGATACAGTTGAATCAACAATTAAAACGTTTTTAGACACACACGCACTTCTTGTACTTGTAAAACTTTTCCCAATTTGGATCCATCAGAAATCGTATTCACGTCTTGAACATAAAACGAATGATTCTGTTCGCTTCTGACAGGAAATGTCCCCCCCCCCCTTCTCCAAATGGATTGGTAACTCCCAAAAGAGATGTTCGGTACTTCTCTTTTCAAACGGAAACGGTCAGCTGCATTAACTGGAGTTGGTGGCATGTACAGACGTGATTTGCGAAGATGAAAGCTGATGATATTCAAAAATAACCAGTGAAAATAAACAAGAAAAAAGAATTTACATTATGTCGTTTCAATATGTAAACGGCTTGTGTTTCACAAAAATTTTCTACTTTGCTAATTGCAATTATCTCTTGTGACAATGTAAATTCGTATTCTGTTTAAATGAAAATAATCTTTTGTGTGGTTCTTTCTGGAAAAGTGTAAACAAGCACTTTCATTACACTTGAGAAGTTCATTTCCACTCAGCAATGAGAATAGGATAGGTCTCAATTCCACTCAGCAATGAGAATCTTGGAATGTTCTTTCCAACTCAGAATCAATAGGGGCTGATTCTTACAATTCGTCGGCTGTAGTTTTCGAATGCAGGCAAAAGTGCATCTCCGGGCAGATTGAATTTATGTTCTGCTGTTAATATGTAAGTAAACTCATTTACATTCAATCAAATGAAAAAGGACTAAAATCTTAGAGAGAATAATAACTTTTTCAGACTTTAATTTTAAAGCTTACCTTGGAATAGATTTCACACATCAAGTATATACAGAGGTTACAAAAAAAAAAAAAAAAAAAATACAACGAGTGCAGAAAAACAAGGCAAGACTTCAAGGAAGCAGAAAAATAAACTTTTAACTTAATCTTAAAATCTTAAATTTTACACATCAACAACATATACAGAGGTTACAAAAATTACAATCATTGCTTTCAGACAAGACTTCAAGCGCGCGCGCGCACGCACACACACACACACACACACAAGTTTAATTTTCAGCTTTTCAATAACAGGTAATAACCTTTTAACCATTGCTTAACTTTACTTTGGAATAGGTTTTACACATCAACATATACAGAGGTTTAATTTTCAGTTTTTTTAAGAACAGATGGAACTTTGGAAGAAAAAAAACTTGAAGAATACAGTTTTTATTTTCAGGTCTCATCAACAGTTGGAAACAAGGAATTTATCTTCCGGAAAACAAAAAAAAAAAAAAAAAAAAAAAAAAATTTTTTTTTCATCCCGCACACAAGGTACACGTTGCACCGCTGGGCTGAGCGGTAGTGCCGTGCTACGGCGGCGGCGTTGCCATGCTGCGGTGGCGGTTCGGGCGGGCGACGGCATCCCTCCTCCACAGCATAAGCATCCCCAAAATACACCTTCCCTATTAATCTTTCAGGGAAAAAAAAAAGTTTTTCATTCCGCATGGCTTTTCATCCGCACACAAGGTGCCACAACCTTTTAAGAGTTAAATTTTAAATCTTAAATAGATTTTGCCCATAAAGTATACACAGAGGTTAGAGAAAATTAACAATCATTGCAAATAAAACTGATAAGACTTCAAACAACCACACAGTTTTAATTTTTCAGCTTTTCAAGAACAGGTGATAATCTTGTATCAACAGTTGAATGTTACTATGCAATAGATTTTACATACCAAGATGACGTAGCCCAGTGGTCAGGAGCGAGAGTGCATAGCACGCGTTCCTTGAGTGCACCGGGGTTCAAGCCCGTGACTACTAAATACGATAAATATTTGTATTGACGATTTATTGTAAACTCTACTGACTTGGTTGTCGTGCCGGAGTATAAACAGAATATTTATTTTATTTTAAATAAACTCACAAGACTTCAAGTAAACACACAGGTTTAATTTTTCAGTTTTTCTAGAACAGATGGATCTTTGGAATTTTATTTTCAGGTCTCAGCAACAGTTGGAAACAACAAGGAATTTATCTTCCAGAAAAAAAAAAAAAAAAAAAAAAAGTTTTCATCCTGCATGGCTTTTCATCCCCACACAAGGTGCCGCGTCTGAAACGCAGACGCGGAGCGGACGGCGGCCCTTCCCCACAGCATACACAATCCCTATTAACACCCACAATGCAACGCCACAAAAGTAACATTGAAATCATTCACAAAAATTCACTATGACGTCACAATCGATACATTCAAAACCAACATCAAACCCAAATCTAACGGGGGAACCCAGCACAGTCACGAGCTAAGATGCCCGCTCACCACCAACGCAATTCAAACCCCTAACCAAAGACACAAAAAAAAAAAAAAAAAAAAAATCAAAATTAAATTCCGAAATTACAACTAACGCCATTTATTGAGAGAAAACCAAAACTTTTTATTTCCCGCCAAATCGGGACCCGCCTCGGTCCCAGCAAAATCGGTTAAAACCGTATCCCGATACTACTGATATGAGACAGTCTTTGGGTTAGTAATCGCTGAATGGTTGTTTAAACGGTTTCTGTTTGTAATGGGCTGAGTATTCTAATAACCAAAAAAAAAAATTTATCTACAAATGGTAAATTTATTAGAAATTATGTTGATCTCGATTTTCAGGAAATTGCTTGCTCTCCTGTATGTATTTTGTACAATAATCGAATCACACTGCACTCAGAAACGGAAACTTCATCAGCCCTGGCTTGTTAACTGTGATAAATGTAGTATATTAGTTCGACTCCCTTCAGCGATACTTTCGGGTAGAGTTCGTCCCTTCATCGTGAATATTACGACGAAAGTGATATGGGGGCCGGAAGGTTAGGTCGACCTTTCTTACACAAATCAAAGCGAAAGTTGATGATCAATAAACATATCTAAGTTGTTGTTTTTTTTATTAGAAAAAATTAAATGTAGATATATATATTTATACGAATATGTTTCATATGAGAAATGAAATGTAAAAAAAAAAAAAAAAAAAATCAAGTCACCGACGATAACAACATTGAAAAGTTAATGAAGGTGCCATAATATAGGAAGATGAATTACACACAGAAAGAGAGAGTGTGCATGTGTCGAGTTCTGAAGATTTTTCCGAGAAGAAAACTTACAAGACTGCACAGAGTATCATCAAAGTTCATATTGCGAGTAAGTTGGTGCTGGAATAAGTGTTATGGATATAACTTTAATACCAAATTTATAGAAAGGCTTTCGAATTTCTTTAAAAACAAAAATTAGATTTAAAGTAGGGGAATTTAAATTAGGAGAAAATTTAAAGTAGGGGAATGCTTGACATAATGTAGTGAAGCTTGAGAATGACAAGTACCCAAGGCCTACGAACACAAAAATACGGTCCTGGGGAAGGGGGACCTCTCAATTCAACCAAGAGAAACTCTCCCTGCCGTCGTTTCCCCCAAACACTAATTCTCGCACCCTGGAGAATTTCAAAACACTATTATTAAAACAGCATCACCTGACTATTAATCAAAGTTCTGCAATTATATCGGCGTACTTTGCCGTAGAAAGTGGTGCTGTTGTAAATTTTCAATAATTTCAAATTTCAAAACCATTTTACATTAAGTCCTAGAAGAAACCACGAAAAGTTGGTTCTGGCTATCGTCTTAAATTTAAAAAAAAAATTTTTTTTAGTTATTTCTTTTTTTTATTTTTTATTCTTTTTTTTTAAGGTCATGCCTTTTATATTTTTATTTTTTTTATATTACACTTTTTCTTTATGTGTTATTTTGCCTTACTGTTTTTTTTTTTTTTTTTCCCCTTCATTCATTTCACGTCTTTATCCCTGACAAAGAAACAAACTCCTGAAGCTTCCACTGACCTTACTAAAAACGCGAGTCATTTCATTCCCATTTTAAAGCGAATTGTAACCGCAGCCATTCCAGTATCATTTATATAAAATTCAACAGTATTCAAAAATCGTTAAAATTTCGAAATCTCAAATCCAGATAGCGATATATATTACTGACCCGCTTGATAGAAAAATACAAATATGCAAATTGTCACTCCTGCGAAAGCAATTTGACTTCACTATCCAACGGGCAGGAATAAAGACGTGAATTGTGTGCACGAATTGTGACGTTAGATTTTCAACTCGCATTATATTTTTATTGAAAACGGTTAAAGCTAGTGGTAGGCTAGTTACTATTAGTAGTAATATTTATCATATGGTGTAGGTTGTTGTTGTTATTTGGTTTTTAGGAGCATTAGCAACTAAGGCCATATTGCTCCGGGAGTATGCGGTGGTCATTCCCTTGACCTTTCCGCATCCTCCGTATTTGGTGGTGACGGGCTCGAACCCCGGTCTAATCAAGAAGCGTGTGCTACGCACTGCTGCTCCTTCCCACCTGGCTACGGAGACGCCTATGGTGTAGGGAATCACTGGGCTTTTGCTGCACTGGCCAAAACAAATTAAGTAAAATGAAATATAAAATAAATAATATAATGAAATAAAATAAACTACCTATTAAATTCCTTCGTAGATCTCTCTCTATCTAGCTGACCTTTGAATTTCCCCAAAGCTGTTAGCCTCGACGGACCATCCATGGAGGTAACTTATTCCAGTAATTAATAACTCATTGGATAAAAGAAAACTTCTCCCATAATTTACCCCATCCAGTTTTATTTTATATTATTTATTTATTTATTTTTAATTAAAATTCCATTATAATCACCGCCCTCCCTACACTGGGCGGAAAATGCCTCGATTCGAATCACGTCAATGACGTGTGAACTTCAATAGGCTTTTCTTTATTTTTGTAGTTGTTGGCGCATCGGCTTCTGTGGCCAAAATGCACCTCCCAAGGTTTTTGCAGTACTTTGATCCAAGCCCGAGGCGGGATTCGAACCCGCGACCTTTGGGTTGCCAGGCAGGCACTTTACCCACCCGGCTAGCCCGGTCGGCATGGGCTTTTCTCACTCCGTGGCTGAGTTGGTCGGTCTCAGGCGAGGATAGCACGGTTCCTCCCCCCCCCCCTTCTGGAATCTCGGTTTGTCGTCCAGAAAAATAGGCAAATTGACCAGCAAAGAACACACCCAGTATACAAACATACTACACGCGGGTAAATGAGTTGATTCTCGAGTGGTCCTAATACGATAGTTTTATTAAAACCCTAAACACGAAGGGTATTGGAACCTATAGTACTCAGTAACATGCAGTAAATCGATACTGGCTGGTTTAAAAAGAGCAGAGGAATTACAGGTGCCAATTCAGAAGAACAATGCCCATGGAAGTAGCTATAGAAAATGCATGCAGCATTAAAAGAACGTCTATCACACAGATTGAAGAGACTTTGTAAGAGTCAGGTCTTAATTAACCTGACTATCCTCTTTTGAATAGCGTCTAGAAGCTTTGGGGAGAGAGAGGTTTGGAGGAGACATCGTCCCGGATGTGGGAACAAATTCCATGGTATGGCAGATTTGAGACTTCTATAGAGTGAGTCGTGGTTAAGAGACAAGTAACGCTGAAAGTGAAAAGGAAAGTTCCGAGGTGGGTTAAGGGAAGGAGCATCGAAAGGACACAGGCGAATAAGCTTTCCTGGGCACTGTAGAGGGGTTCCCAACTGCAGTCCGTGCCTTTCTACAGGGATAGGCAGGCTGGCCCTAACGACTAGCGTACGCCCCCAATTTTATTTTATTTACTTTTTTTTTACATAATAGGCCTTTTCCACTGAAATCTCAGAAAATTAGGTGACAGGGCCTGCCAGAGTACTTATAAAAACTACTGGGTGCCTGACCTGCCTCTTCGAGGTAAAGTGTGGACAACAATAGGCCCCAATAGGGGCCCAACCGCTAAAATATCAGAAGAACAACGGTAGATAACGCCATACCTATTCCGTTCCCCACACCTGAAAATCCTTGGCCTTCACAGCGTACTGTGCTACACAAACAATGTATACAACGCGGAGATGGGGGGGGGGAAATCCATGGTGCCGATAGACGGCAATACACTATACGGTACTTTAGTCGCTCAGTGAATAACAAAAACTGCCGTGAGAGATAATTAAAATACTTAAGACTACCAACAAATCGATCGACAAAACTGGACATGGGTCTGCATTTAAGAACTTGTAAGCTGAAATACTTACTTTTATTACAACCACTCAACAAAACGTAACAGTTTCATATTTGAAACTTTAAACAATTCTTCTAATATACTGATAGTGCTAAGTAATTTGTTTTTACACACTGATATGTCAAAAAATTACAGAAGTTGTTATTAATAGTAATCGTTTGGAGTCCCAGTGCTTCTCAGACTATGTGTGGTGAAGGACCAGTTTCTTTAATTTTCAATCCGTCGCAGACCGGTACTTTTGTAAAATACAAATCTCGCGGACCGGTAACGTCTGCGACCAATTTCCAATTCGTCACGGACCGGTAACAAACAGTTAGCGGATTGGCACTTTGAGTAGTACTGAACTTTAGACCATCTCCATTGGCGATTACTGCTTCCACACACGTCGCGTGTTATTAGGTGTTGACAGTTGTCTCTTAGGTGTTGGCAGATATCCAATGAAATATTGGTACACTGGCCTGCAACACAAACACAACCCTGCATGGGTGGCAGACCTAGTATTCTACAGGAAATAAGAACAGTACTGTACTAAATCAGTGTTCCTCAACGTTTAGTAGGCTACGAAGCACCCCAAATTATTCACGGACTTAAGCCGACATGCACAATTGACTTAATTTTAATAATACAATACTTTATAAAATTATTTAACTTAGGCTATTAAAATGTGTTGTTAACGCTATTGCTTGTATATAATTAGTCATTATATGCACATGAAATTTGATATTATACTGTATATAATTTTAGACTAATACATATTATGGAGTGGGATCGGAAATTATAGGATTAAGCCTATACGGTGCTGACTAACGGTATATGTGCCTAAAGGCTCAATCTAGAAGCAACATATTTTCCTGTGTATAAACTAATGCTAAAACTGAAAATGATCTTACCATCAATACGTTCATTTAAATGGGCATTCCTCTGCTACTCGTCAGAAGCTTTAATTGGTGAAATGACCAAACAAAAAATGAATGGCCCATGCACATATACACTGTCCTACCATTAATATCCAGACACCTGCCTTTAAACAAAAAAAAGAGCTTTTATTGTGTCATTTAATATTTTGTGCTGAAACCTTTGCTTTTATGACGGCTATGATTTTTTCGCGGCATACTCTCAACCAGCTTTTAATAAATGTCAGGTGATATGTTCCTCCACTCGGCCTTTAACGCAGCCACAAGTTCTGCCTTGTTCTTTGGGCAATCTCGACGTGCACATACCGATGATCCAATATATCCCAAAGATACTCGATAGGTTTCAGATCAGCTCTCTAGGCTGGCCAATCCAACTTTTCCACACCCATGTCCTCAAACCACTCTGTTAGGACCCGAGCAATATGGTATGACGCGTTGTCTTGCTGATACAGGTAAGGGCCTTCCGCGAAGTATTGCCATAATGTTGGAAATGCATAATTGTCCCGGTTGTCCTGGTATTGCACAGCATTCATGGTTTTTGTCGATAACGACTAATGGCCCAAACCAAACCATGAAAGGAGCCCGTACCATGACACTGCCTCCACCAAACTTCATCATTGGAAGGATACAATCAGGAAGGAACTGGATCACCACCGTTATCACAACCCTGGGTTCCTGTTCGAACATTATGTACCTTTTACTTTGTTATTTATGGGCTATGGTACATTCAATAACGATTTATTTACAATATTTATTTATTTATAACATATTCCGTTATATTCTGTTTGTAAGTTACTTTTATTATTATTATTATTATTATTATTATTATTATTATTAATACAATACAATTTTATCAAGAGAATTTGTTTATAATAAAAGATAATGATAATAATAATAATAATAATAATAATAATAATAATAAATAGTGCAAAACTAATTGAATAATACATATGTATATATATTCCGGACTTCATTCCAGCTCGTTTTCGGATTACTTCAGGCGTAGTCGAACCAGCGGACACAGCAGAGGTACTGCGGTGCAGTAAGCAAGGGGAATCTACTGCATTATGCTTCTCAAGAGTAATCACCATGGCTAGTAGTGGACTGGCAGATTAGTTCAGGATTCTTTTCATTTCGCTCAGGACAGAGAGAAGTACAGCGTGGTGATTGTCAACCTCCAATAGGAGACGGCATCAAAAGAAGAAGAAGAAACAACAGATTTCAGCAGAAGAAATACTGAAGGGATAGAGGCTTTGATATAATACAGTCAGACGACCTCTGGAAACCAGGCGAAAATCAGATGTAATCAGCCTTCTGCACTAAGTGGGGCTCTGCTGTAGTCACCTTCCCTCTTCAAGAGCATCTCGTGGGATGCATGATGACTCTTCCTATGATTAAAGCCGGCCCCTTTCAAAATCGGCCATGTGGTAGACAATGACATTATCTGATGTCACAGAGACCATAACAAAACCAACTCCAAAAACTACTGTTAAAGGAAGACCTGCAACTAGGAGGAAGGATGGGATCAGTGAACTTTGGGCGTGACAATTTGCGATACCGCTCGTATAGCATATGATGGATGCAGTTGGAGAATTTTGTTGCTGGCCACAACAGCTCCTCAGGGAACTATGTGACTGGAAGAAAAAGAAGGTACTTTTAATTAAATTTAAGTTTATCAGTTATTCTTTCAACCGGAATACCTGTCGGAACTCTACACAGCCCGCTCTCTTTCCAGTCTATCTATATATATACTATAACTACAAATAAGTCATCTCCAAGGAAACCTATGGAAATGACTTATTTGTAGTTTTAGTATATAGCTGGACACCCGTTATATTTTTCTGTAGAAAACTTAGGTACTTAATGTACGTTCTGAAGTACCATCTTCTACTGATTAGAAATGCAATATTTTTTTAATCCATTTTTTGGAGAGCATCCAGTCAGCAGCCCTTAATAGGGGACTACTTCTGTGTATATACTTAAATATTCATATACATGATTCTTTTTTAATTCATGTGTTTGGTGTATACTGTTTCACTTTTTTATTTATATATATATATATATAAACCCTTCTTCAATATAAAATGTTTGTTAACAATTGCCTCAAGTGTTGCATCTAAAACCCGGGTTCCAACCTGTGGGTCGCAACCCCCCCCCCGAGGGGGTCGCTAAGTGTTTTCTTGGGGGGGGGGTTGCCGCGGTAATTTTTAGTTGCAATTACTTTTATAGGAAATTTCGCCACGAAGGTTTTCAACACTTATTTATTTCAATATAGCATATGGCTACACTGCAATATTCTACTAGTGGTTGTAACACTGATTTTTGATAAATGAAAGTAAGTGACTTAAGGTCCACCGCAGCGGATATTTAAAAAAATATTAAAAGCCTCCCGTGCTCATACATATTAAGCATTTTATATTATTTTAATTATTTGCTATGGCAGGCCTTCAATATTTTTTCGAATTTTCGCCGCGGCAGACCTTAATTCACTCCCTAAAAATAAAATATACAAATGCAGTGTTATCATTAGAATAAAATTCTATGTTATAAATAGTAAACTGAAAAAAATATCCACTATGATGCAAAATTCATTTTTAATCGGTGTCTCGATGTGTGAATAACAGGCTGTCGAATTCGGACCGTCGAATAAAGGTGAGTTGCTCTCTTAACGCAGTTGAAGATCATCACCCCGTATGTTTTCTTTTCTTTTCTTTTTTTTTTTTTTTCTTTTTGTTAGTTGTTGGCGCATCAGCTTTTGTGGCCATAATGCACCTCCCAAAGTTTTTGCATTTTACTGTGATCCAAGCCCGAGGCGGGATTCGAACCCGCGACCTTTAGGTTGCTAGGTCCGTATGTTTTGTTGACGCCGCCATGTTTGCAATGACGCAATTCAATAATGTCCGCGATGGGCCGTCTAATGCAAACTGGAGCGAACTTAGTTCGCCAATAGTCAACCACCTTTAGTTGGCGCCGTGACAGAAACTAGCCACTCGCTGTCGAGCGCAGGTTAGCTACTGCTTGCACTTTCTAAAATCTAAAGAGCGTCAGTAGGTCGCCATCAGTCCGTGCTAAATCCGTACCCATGGAGAAAAAACGTAAATATTCAGAAGACTATCTAAAATTTGGCTTTACCACCTTGCTCAGCAATGGCATAGAGAATAGAGAAACGACAATGTGTTTTGTGCAATGTTGTTCTCAGCGCTGAATCAATGAAACCTTCAAAACTGAAACGTCACTTAGAGACAAAGCATTCAGAACATACTAAAAGGGATTTGGAGTTCTTTCGACGCCATGAAACTGGTCTCAGACGTTAGAGACTTGATCCTACCGGAAGTTTTCAGCAACAGAGCACAGCAGCTGTGCAAGCACATATGAAGTCGCATTGGAAATTGTCAAACAAAAAAAAAAAAAAAAAACCTTACACGAATGGAGAAACAGTCATCAAACCCTGCATATTGAAGATGGTGAAGTTAATTCTTGGGGAAGCCAGCGAGATAAAAAGATGCGACAAATATCTCTGTACAATAACACTATTCAGAGGCGCAATTCAATATGTCCGTAGACGTGAAAGAGCAGGTTTTGAATGAAATCAAAGTTTCTACATTGTTTTCTTTTCAAGTTGATGAATCAACGGACGTAAATTCATGTTCTCAGTAGCCTTCATGAAATATATTCATTCAGATGACATCAAAGAAAGATCCTACAAAATCCTGTTTTGTAGTGCACTTGAAACTACTAAAAAAGGTGAAGATATTATGGAGAAGATAAATACCTTTTTTTGAAACTAGAGGACTACAGTGGAAAAACGTCTGTGAGTTTGTAGAGATGGAGCACCAGCTCAAAGGTGCAGGGTCAAAGTCGGGCTTTCAGACAAAGTGAAAGACCTTGCTCCCCAAGCAAAGAGCATTCACTACATGATTCACCGATATGCTCTTGCCAGTAAGACTCTTCCAGCTCCTCTGCAAGGGGTACTTGATTCTCTGATCAAAATTGTGAATCGCATCAAATCTGGAGCCCTCAACAGCCGTCTGTTTAAAGAACTCTGTAAAGACATGAATTCTGATCACGTGGCTCTTCTTTTCTACACTGTTGTACGCTGGTTGTCGAAAGGAAATGTTGTTAATCGTGTCTTTGAATTGAAAGATGAAATCAAGTCGTTCCTGGAAGTGCAAGGGAAACCTGACCTTGTGGCTTACTTTAATGATGAAGCTTGGGAGAAAAGAGTTGCTTACTTAGCAGACATTTTAGACCAGCAAAATAAGCTAAACCTGAAACTTCAAGGAAAGGATACACACATTAACCAATTTCAAGACAATCTTCAGGCATTTGTATCCAAGCTGCAAAACTGGCGTCGGAAAGTAAATCTTGGAAACATTGCCATGTTTGAAAAACTCTACAGTATGGTAGAGGAATTTGAAGGTGAACTGGATGAGAATCTGAAGGAGGGGATTACTAGGCACCTTGAATCCCTTCAAAAGGAATTTCAGCGGTACTTCTCTGAGCTAACAGAAGAAGCAGCTGCACTGGTATGAAACCCATTCTCTGCTTCCCTGAATGTAGCCAGCATTCCCGATGAAGTACAGGATGAATTCTTGGATCTACGGAACGATTCCTCGGCACATAATTTGTTTTATGAAAAATTGCTGACTCAGTTCTGGTGTGCTATGTATCAGTCATATGCAAATGTCACCATGCTTGACTTTCAAGTATTACTTCCATTTGCCTCTACATATCTCTGCGAGAGTGGATTTTCAACGCGTCTTCATATCAAAACAAGGGCAAGAAACTGACTGAATGTTGAGGATGACATGTGGTTGGCTTTAACAAACACTCAGCTGCGAATTTTGAAGCTGGTTGCCCAGATGCAAGTACAACCATCGCATTAAATATTAGGTTAGAATTATATTCTGAAAAATCTATTTTGAATGTGTTTTCTTTACCCTATTAAAATACCTTTTTATGCAAATGTGGCGGGGGTTGCAGGTTACTTGGCTGTTATAAAAGGGGGTCGCGACACGAAAAACGTTGGAAAACACTGATCTAGAAAGATAAATCATAT
The DNA here is from genome assembly GCF_048544385.1 of Mastigoproctus giganteus. NCBI lineage: Eukaryota > Metazoa > Arthropoda > Arachnida > Uropygi > Thelyphonidae > Mastigoproctus > Mastigoproctus giganteus. The sequence goes on along the minus strand of NC_143576.1, from coordinate 106,711,598 downwards.
ATCAATATCGAAAAGTTTTTATGATATTAATTCAATGAGTTTATTTTCAAATACGAAATTAAGTAATTGATGCATTTTCGCAAATGACATGGTGTCAGATATTATAAGCAAAACGATAACCTTTAATTATATAAGAATAACTATAAGGGTAGTGTAATGGGGAAAAAAAAAAAAAAAAAAAAGAACAGAAAAGGATCTCGTGTGTAATTTTTATTACTGTGGGTATTCGATCAAATCCAATGTAAGTGGTCCCTTCCCTACCTCTTCTTTCTGACTATTCATTGATACTGTTGATAGAAAAATTGAAAAATGTGTATAAATAAAAAAGCATGTTACCGGGAAAGGATGTATTGATTAAAATGGATTAAATGATTGTATTGATTAAACTAACCACTGAATGTTAAACCACGTTAAATTACGCATAACTTTAATTTAGTAATAAAATATTTTTTTTGAAAATTTGACTTTATTGGAAAATATTTGAAAATTTGTATTCCTAAATGTTAGACGATTAGCACAATACTGTAGTTATAAGTTTATTATTACTATTTTTTAAATCTATATACAACACAGTACATTAAATCTTGCCCGGCGATACATCGGGTTAGATTAACTTATCAGTCTCTAAATAAACAGTAAAAACAATAAAATTTAGTAAATTTCATTTAATCACATGATGTGACTAAATGAAAAGATAAATAAATACCACAATAATTTTGTAACCACAAAATACAACATCATTGCAATATTTGAACTTCATAACTTCATACCGTGGTCTTATACAAAATCACTTCTCTCAGTGAAAACAGCCTGTGAAGACCAAAGGTTAAGTCCGACATACGTTATAATAACCTCTGTCCTTTGGCATTTCGCCAACAGTCCAGATAATAAACATGCCATCAGAGTAAATAACTCCGATGGCATGTTCTTAAACATGTGCAGTATTTTAAGGCGCAGCGGGTACATGTCCTTCAACAGCGCCCCACAACTCAGCCGTACAAACTACGGGAACTTTACAGTTATCCTGCGACAGTCGTTTCGCAAACATTTTATCTCCTTCGTAGAACGGTGTCAATGGTCGACTCTCTTTCATAGAGTCACAGACGCCAAAAATAGTTGCTGCAAAGAACGTGTGGTTGCGACATTCTATTGTTCCAATGTATGACTCTCGTCTAGAGACCGGATGTCGTCTTCTTATCAATTATTCAGTGATAAATGGAATAGTAAAACGAAGGAAGAAGCGAAATACACTTTGACACTATGGCTGATAGCTAAGATAGCAAGGACTTAAAATTTTGAGTAGGCATAAGAAATACTGTAACTTAATTATTTAAAGAAAATGCCTTTTCGATGATCCATATTAGGAATGTAAATTTAGCCAATATAACAGTGATTTAAAAATTTTATTTCCATTATTAAAAAAACGTAATTAGTAAGGTCAACATTTGTTCTATGTACAAACACTATGCCACTAACAGTAACGAATTTTGCAACATTACAACACGTAAATCTTGAACAAAAGGTAGTGTCTAGAAAGGTGTTTAAAAAATTCACGTTAAACATCGTTTACAAAAGCGGTTTCAGTGCGTATGTCGCAAAGAGCTGGAAGATGTGTCACGAAAATTTGTAATAAGTTTACACATATGAATACATGCATATCACGCTGATTCATAAAGACCCCACCCGACGGCCGCTACTGGTGCATCTTCCAGGTATTGGTCCATGCAGCTTCACCCAATTCATGGGAATGTGCTGTAAAGGGTTCCTGATTCAATGGCTTCAAGTGGCTTACCAGAATACAAATCTTACTGCCTTAAACCAATTCGGCTTCAAGACTGTATGCTCAACTATCGACGCTCTCCTCCAAATCTCCAAAGTCCGGGAAGAAGACTCCAACTTGTGTTATAGCCATTTTCATTGATTTCAAGGGAGCCTTTAACTCCGTCCTGTGGCCTAGCGTCATCAACCGAGTCAGGTAATCGGCATCCACACTGCAGCTGTACGCCAGTCTTATGGCTATTTTTTTTAACATGAAGATTACTAGCAAAACACAACATCACCAGAGGCAACCCCAAGAGCTCCATCTTTAGCCCGACATATGGAACATGGGGGCTTATAAGGGAACAGGCATTCTGTGTCTCATCAGACACTCAGTCTAAAACACTGATGGTTCCAATATCTTTCTATTACAGAAGATTTAGGAGAAGTCCGGTTGGCCTACCTCCCTAAAATCCACTCATGCACACCTTCTCGATGGTAAGCCCTGTTACATCACTTAGGTGGCAACGAACGTGTAGAGTGGTTCTCTTCAAGACGCCTGGTCAGCGTGAAGAGGAAAAGACCAAACCCTCCAGCATATGACAGCACGACAAAACAAATGGCCCTCAGTCCCCAGCAGCTTTCACTTCCCCTCTTACGGCAGCGGGGATCAGAGTGGAAGCAGAGAGTGCTAAGAATCTCTGGGTACGACCAGGCTGCCATGCACGGAAACGGACCTTGGCCTGTTACAACGTAAGATCACTCATCAGTGAAAGCAGGATATTAGAGCTGGAAAAGGAATTAGAAAATGTGAATTGGAATATCATCGGTTTGGCTGAAACAAGAAGAAATGAATCACTTATAAGTTTATCAAGTGGAAATCTGCTGTACACCAATGGAAAAAATGAAAGGAGTAAAGGTAGAGTTGGGTTTCTGGTCCATAAAGATTTAAAAAACAACATTTTGGAATTCAAAAGTACATCAAGGGTGTCAAGACTAACACTCAAGATTTATAAGAGGTACAAGCTAAAGGTTATAATGATTTATGCACCAACATCGAGCCAAGATGATGAAGAGGTTGTAGAAATGTACACCGAAATTGAGAGTCTTCTAGATGAGCAGAAAACCCACTACACTATTATTATGGGGGACTTCAATTATAAGGTTGGAAAAAGACAAAACAGCGCAGAAAGGGGAACTATCGGAAATTTTGGAATTGGTGAAAGAAATGAAAGAGGAGAAAGACTTGTGGAATTTGCAGAATCTCAAGGATTGTCAGTAATTAACACTTTTTACAAGAAAAGGGTGAACAGAAAGTGGACATGGAAGAGTCCAAATGGATTAACAACTAATGAAATCGACTTCATCCTCACTAACAGAAGATATATTGTGAATGATGTTACCGTCCTGAATAAGGTAAATGTTGGAAGTGATCACATAATGGTAAGATGTACACTTGATATAGATGTAGGAAAGGAAAGGAAAAAACTGACTCGAGTAAATAATACAAAGGTCTTTGAGATAGCAGAAGAGAAGAAAAAACAACATGTACTGCATCTTAAGAACAAGATTGATCTTCTGCAGACTGCTCAGGACCAAGATATCGACGAGGAATATTACAACTTTCTAAAAGTGATAAAGCCCAAGAAACCTATAGGGAAAAAGAAATCCAAAGAAGAAAAAATTAGCCAAGAAACACTTGTTATGATGAACCGAAGGCGAAAAATGAAGAGCAAGATAAACACTAACAAGGAGAAAATTGAGTATACTGAGTTATGCAAAGCCATTAGAAAGAGACTCAGAGAGGACATAAGAAGATTTAACACAAGAAAAGTAGAATAAATATTAAGGAAAAACAAAGGATTTAAACCAGCGGCATTGAACAGTAATACAGAAAGACAAATGATACTGAAACTGAAGAATAGCGATGGTGTACTTATAAACAGCAGAGAAGGCATAATTCAAATAGCAGAAGACTACTATAGAGAATTATACAAGGAGCGAGGGAATGATACCAGAAGTGAGGAAGTTGGATTGCAAAGTGGCAACACATACGACATACCCGATATTCTTCCTGATGAGGTAGAACATGCATTGAAGAAAATGAAGAATCAGAAAGCCCCGGGGGAAGATGAAGTTACTGTAGAGTTGTTAAAATTGGGAGGAAGAGACATAACACAAAAACTGGCAAGGCTCTTCACAAAGTGCATTATAAAAGGTGTGACGCCTAAGCAGTGGAATAATGCAATCATAGTTTTGCTGCATAAGAAAGGAGATAAATCAGAAACTGGAAATTATAGACCAATTAGCATGTTATCCCACATCTACAAGTTGTTCACAAGGGTCATCACTAACAGATTAGAAAGAATACTTGATGAGAATCAACCAAAAGAGCAAGCTGGCTTTAGGACAGGATTCTCAACTATGGACCACCTTCACGTAATATCACAGCTAACGGAGAAAGAAAATGAATATAAAACACCATTATGCCTGGCATATGTGGATTATGAAAAGGCATTTGACTCCATACAGCATAAGGCAATGTTTCGGGCAATGGAAAGACAAGGCATAGATATCCCACATATTATGATTTTGAAGAAAATATATGAGAATGTTTCCTCCTTTATTAGACTAGACAAAGATAATAGGAAATTTAAAATCGAGAAATGAGTTCGACAAGGAGACACAATATCTCCGAAACTGTTTACTGCTGCCCTTGATGAAGTTTTCAGAAGATTAGACTGGTCACAGAAAGGAGTCAATGTGAACGGAGAGTACCCGAACCATTTACGATTTGCAGTTGACATTGTGGTCATAAGCCACGATCCCAAAGAATTAGAGGAAAATCTTAATCAGTTATGCACAGTTAGTAAAGATTTTGGACTAAACATGAATATGGCTAAAACAAAAGTAATGATGAGCAAGTATGCCACAGAAAGGGAAATAATGATTGAAGGAGCAGTAACTGAAAAGGTGGAGTCACACAGTATACTTATCTGGGACAAGTTATTAGCTGTAATAATGATAAATGGCTGGAAGTCAAGAGAAGAATAAATTTTGGATGGATAGCATTCAGGAAATATAGTGACATACTGAAGAGCAATATCCCAGTTTGTCTGAAACGTAAAATAATGAACCAATGTATACTCCCCACCATGACTTATGGAAGTGAAACTTGGGCACTCACCAAAAGAATGGAAGAGAAGCTGAGAACTACACAGCGAAGAATGGAACGAATTATATTGGGAATCAGACTGTTAGATAAGAAGAGAAAACACATGGATTAGGCAGCAAACTCAAATAAAGGACATTCTTATCAAAACTAAAGAATTTTTTCTTTCAATGACATGAATCCATAGCGCATAGGCCTCTTTCACCAAAACTAAAGAACTAAAATGGTCTTGGGCAGGTCACATAGCTCGAAGACATGATAACAGATGGACTAAGAAAATAACAGAATGGTACCCAAGAGGAGGTAGAAGAAAACCTAGAAGGCAAAGGCGGAGATGGATAGATGAAATTTATGAGTTTGTGGGTAGTAAATCGATGGCCAGTGCTCAAAACAGAAGGAACTGGAAAGTTGCTGGAGAGGCCTTCATTCTGCAGTGGATTAAAAATATCTGATGATGATGATGATGGAACATGGTGTTTGACGAGTGTCCGGCTAACACCTTCCAGCACTGCACCATGTTCCCACGCACAGACGATCTAGTTCTCCTGGTCGAGGCCTCCAACACGGGCAACTCGGGAGGAGTCTTCTAACACGATCGCGATCCTTTCGTATACAAAATCACGGCAATAACCAAACCACAACAATCAAAAACCAAATCAATCCACCACAAATCGAGCTTCCTTCCTCATGTGCAGTGGTTTTCAACCATTTTTTAATAACAGCATCCCTAAGTAATTTATTTTGTTTTGCGGCACCCCTACTCAATTTTCTGCGTGTTAGATCCGATTCTCTCTCTCTCTCTCTGTATATATATACATAAAACATTAAAAAATATATATGTTATATGATAGTTATTACAATAATATAATTATAAAAATTACATTTCATAATACAAATTATATATATATACAGTATATAATTTTATTCTTTATATAAGGTACTCAGTAAATATCAATTAAAGATCACCACAAAATTAAAAAGATACTGTAAAAAGATTTTATAATGAAATAAACATAGAAATTTAAAAATATATAAGTTTAATAACATAAAACCAAATTACATGGCCCCCCCTGGAACGTTGTTCCGGCACCCCGGTTGAAAACCACTGCTCACGTGGATTATCTCTAGAAGAAAATAAAGAGGTGCACTATGCTGCTCGCCCGCGATCCCAGGACTGACTAACGACTAAAAGGTCGAGCCCTACGGCTAACATATAATGCAGTCTTTCTTCCCATCATCACCTATGGGATCTCAGTCTGGCATCGATTGGATTTAAAATACACCGTGACACTGAAACTAAATCAAATGCAACAGCTATTACGCCATAGTATGACCAGAGAATGTAGCACTACGTCAAACAAAGCCCTGCAGATCACACAGGTTCTATCTCACTGAACCTGTACATTGCATTTACTGAGGTAGTCTACTGCATTGAGAGGAGCCAAGACACCGAATTCCTGAGTATAAGGACCACAAGAGACACTGATATTAAACTGGAAAGGAAAATAATTTGGTCTAAACTTAACATCTGATAGCTCCGATGGACTAACTGCTCCAACTCCAAGGGGAAACCATCACTAAGGAATATATCCCCAGTACTGAATTCTTCTTCGGACCGCACCTTGTTCTGATCCACTCCGAATCCTGAAGCCACTTACATGCTGCCTGAACATCGTTTAATAAATTCAAATATCTTTGGACACAGAAGATGGCAGATGTACCTGTGGAGAAATTGAGACACCTACTTGCACCTTGAGAAATTGAGACACCTATTGGTCCTTGAGGTTGTCACAGACATTCTCTCAGATATGCCAGACAAGCTGTTCTTGCTACCTGGGAGTCTAAAACGCTGATGGAACTGATATTCGGGTGACACTCAAGTCAAAGTGGACCTAATTTCGGCGAAGTCCGGACAGTCTATGACAGCCAAATCCTCTGCTTGCACCTTCACCATGGTGGGACTGTTAGTAATCCTGGGTATAACCTTCATGCACAAGTACATGGTGGGTGACCACCCAGGTGTGAACCAACGTAAGCAGGGGTCGAGGTGTGGCGCCCACACCACATGGAGGAACGCCGCCCCTCTATGTTACCAGGCAGTACTAGGTGGTAGATGACTCTCATCAACCGGTGAAATACCACCACTTTGCTCTTGGAGGCTTGAAGTGGTGGAACCCATGTTTAGTCTCTAGAGCTAAGTTCCGGTCAACCCTTCCCTATCTCTTCCATCATGCAGTATGATTGATGATTTTTGAGGTTATGATGAATGTCGTGGCGAGATCCAATATTCCTTACATTTCGAGGGTACAGCTCTAAAACGGTGTTCACAGGCCGGCCGCTAGTTAGTACACCGGACTGAACCTATTGGTAACTCTCTAGGAAGCTTCCGGATCAGCTAGTGTATAATCTTGCTACCTCTACTCTGCCAGATAGTGACTGGAGGGAGTCCGAGTAGTGTGTATGTGGGGAGCATTGTCGAGGCCACGTTATGTCAAGGATCTGGGTATATTCTTACCACATGTACGCCATATACAAAATTTTCATTACTTTCATACAGCATGTCCCACCCACTTTTTCTTACTATTGAATACACCATGAATTGTCAAAATAATAAGCAAGCTTATCTGCGAAAAGATTTAAACCTCCCAAGGACTTCCTAATTCATTTCACAAATATACGTGGTCTCAATTCTAATCTCAACGATGTCCATTTCCACTTGCAGTCTTCCAAACCCCATGTACTTTTTCTGACTGAATCTCAGTTATCAGTTGATTCAACTACTGCTCATCTCAGATGTCCAAATTATTTGCTGTATGATTCCTTTCGCCTCAAAGGTGGTACTTGTGCATATGTCCGTTCTGATATTTCCTGTCAGAGACTTGGCAATTTGGAATCTCCTCTCTTTGATCTTCTCTGGCTTAAAATCTCTCTACCTCATTGTGTAAAATTCATCTGTTGTCTCTACCGTTCTCCCAACTCCACTAATCACTTGGAGCTCTTTGACTTCCTCGCTTTGCAACTTGACTTTCTCCAGTCCAACTTTCCTAACAGTGAGGTAATTTTCCTCGGTGATTTTAACGTTCACAACTCCAGCTGGCTTCCGTTTTCTAGTCACACCGACCCAGCAGGTCGAGACGCTGAGGCTTTTGCAATTACTAATGACCTAGCACAGATTGTTCATTTACCTACAAGAATACCGGACAATCCTAATCATACAGCCAATACGCTTGATCTTTTTCTCACAAACAATCCTTCTAAGTACAAGGTTGAAGTGAGAGGTCCTTTAGGCACTTCAGATCACAACTTGGTGATTGTCTCTTCTCCAATGGAACCTTTATCTCATGGCTATTCCCAGCCTCGTATTGTTTGGCATTACAAGAATGCAAAATGGGATGACCTGCGAGACTTCTTTTCTTCTTTTCCTTGGTCTGATTACTGTTTCAAAACTTCTGATGTCAACGTTTGCTCAGATCGTGTCAGTGAAATTATTCTTGCAGGAATGGAATCCTTTATCCCACACTCCACTTTAAAATCTCGTCCTTTATCTAAACCTTGGTTTTCCAATAAATGTGCTAAGGCTGTCCAAGAGAAGAACGTTGCATATCGTAATTGGCTTGTTTCAATTCTTCAGTTTCATTTTCTGCCTACACCAAAGCTCGCAACAATTGTAAAGCAGTTATTAATCAGTCCAAACTAGAGTTTGAACAGGCTAAGAGTAGAAAACTTGCTTCTTGCCCTAATGGTAGCCGAGCATTCTGGTCTCTTGCCAAAGCTATTGGCCGCAACTTTTGCCCATCTCTGCTCCCACCTCTGTCCAAACCAGATGGTTCTGTTGTCACTTCAGCCAAGGATAAAGCTGACCTGCTAGCATCCCATTTTTCTTCCAGCTCATGTATTAATGATCTTGGTAAAACAGCTCCTACCATTCCTAACACGCTCCGTTCAATGCCTCCTATGGTCTTCCGTCAAAAGGATATCAGAAGGATTTTGATGAATCTTGATGCTAAGAAAGCTCCAGGTCCTGATGGTATTTCTCCACTTGTTCTCAAAATCTGTGCTCCTGAACTTACTCCTATTCTTTGCCGCCTTTTTTCACTTTCTTATTCCAAAGGTATTTTTCCTTCTGCTTGGAAATTTGCTCATATCCAGCCAGTTCCTAAAAAGGGTGACAAATCCCTCCCATCCAATTATCGTCCCATTGCAATTACTTCTACTCTTTCTAAAGTAATGGAGAAATCAATTAACCGCCAACTCTTAAACTACCTAGAAACCTTACGTCTGATCAACGATCGCCAGTATGGATTCCGTCAGTGTCGATCCACTGGTGATATTCTGCTTATGTTACCCATTTATGGACTAATTCAATGGAAAGGTTCGGTGAAACACAAGTAATTGCTCTTGACATCTCAAAGGCTTTTGATCGTGTTTGGCATAAAGGTCTTCTAAACAAGCTTCCATCTTATGGTTTGCCAACTGTTTTTAGTAATTGGTTATCCAGTTTTCTCTCTGATCGCTCACTGAGGGTGATGGTAGATGGCTCTTTGTCTTCTAACTTCTCCACTAATGCGGGTGTCCCCCAAGGTTCAGTTCTTTCCCCCACTCTTTTCCTCTTGTATATCAATGACCTTCTTCCATTGACTGGAAATCCTATCCATAGTTTTGCCGATGATAGCACATTGCATTCAACTTTCCATTTTGAGAAACCTTGTCCAGCTCAATCAGCTTCAAGTTCTCGAAAATCTGCTGCCAATTCCTTAAATGCCGATCTTCAGGTAATTCTCCAGTGGGGAAAAGACAACTTAGTTGATTTCAACCCTTCTAAAACTCAATCTTGTCTTATATCTCGCAAAAAGGATTCTTCTGCTCCTATGCTTATCTTTAGTGACACTCCGATTTCTAGGCAAAATGATATATCTCTTTTGGGGATTACCCTGACTTCTAATCTCTCTTGGCACAAGCACATTACAAATATTGCTTCCTCTGCATCTAAAAAACTTGGTTTTCTCTTTCGCTCTCGGCGTTACTTTTCTCCCAAACAGCTGCTCACTCTGTATAAATCGCAAATCCGCCCTGCCATGGAATATTGTTCCCACATCTGGGGTGGTGCCCCCAAAACCTCTCTCAGGCTTCTTGATTCCACTCAGAAGAGGGCAGTTAGGTTAATTAATGATTCATCTCTAACAGAGTCTCTTCACTCGCTTTCTCATAGACGCACTGTTTCTGCTGCATGCCTCTTCTACAGATACTTCCATGGGCACTGTTCTTCTGAATTGGCTTCTATAATTCCCGCTCTCTCTTTCAAAACAGTCCGAACACGTGCCGCCACCAGCCAACATCCATTTACTGTCCAACTTCAAACCCACAGAACCAACTTTTCATCTTCCTCATTTATTCATTCAACTGCCATTTTCTGGAACAACCTTCCTTCATACGTATTTCCTGATAATTACAATCTACAGAAGTTCAAGTCCAATATCAACAAATATCTTCTTTCGTCTTCTCAGCCTCCAACCCAAGCACGGTACCAAGTACTATAGGTTATAATACCTCTCGTGTTTGGGGTTCTCATATAAAAAAAAAAAAAAAACCTTCTACAGGACTCCATTATATATCTGCACCTTAGGGAACAACTCTCTTACCTGTACAACCACGGCACGCTCCACTTTCTACCAGAGAGGCGTTTTACGCCTTCACGACTTCTCCACCGAGTTTTTCCATAGAAGGAGAATGCAGTAGTGACTAATCCAAGAACTCCCTTCTTGGGTTAGTCACTACTGCATTGCCTCCGAACCAGCAAGAAAATTTCCCAGATCGAGATCTACCAAATCGATACTAAGTTTTCTGTTTATACTCCGGGACGACCAAACGGTCCGAGGAGTTCACAAGACAGACAGAATACAAGAAACATCACCGTATTTAGCAGTCAGGGGCTTGACCCCCAGTCACTCAAGGCACGTGTACTTATGCACCCGCGCGCCTGACCACTAGGCTACTATATGGATACCAGGCCACCCTGGAATCTGGAGATATAACTAGTGCTCTGCTGACGTCGAAATCTGTCGGTGTGGGATACCCTTTGGACTGGACCCTACCCAGTGCGTTGCTAACCGCTCTTTTATGGGTAGGATCCTGTGAGACAGGGCTATGAAAGTAACCCCATTCTTTCATTCCATTTCACTTTACTTCTCTGTCTTTCTCAACTTATCCCTCCTTCAGGGCTCCCACCCGCTAGTAGCTTTCAACTCTACTCGCCTAAGATACTTAGTCTCTTCTTTTATTTCTCTCTTTATATCCAACCCTCCTGTTCACCCCTACTCTTTTCCTGGGTTCTCCATCTCCTTGCTCAGTTTGAAAGATAATCCGACTCACCCGGCTGGAAAAAGGCTCGTCCGGTTCCTCTTGCCGTGGATAAATGTTGGAAATCTCAATACATGATGAGAGCCTTCCAGTAAGCAAGAGGTAAGTTCAACAACACAACAATCTCTGTATAGGGCAATGGTCAGGCCACGTCTTGAGTACTGCGTACAGGAGTACTTGAGTACTGCGGTCTGGAGGCCTCATTTTAGAAAGGATGCAGATTTGCTTGAGCGTGTACAGAGAAGGGCAACAAGATTGGTGAGGGGAATGAAGGGATCCTCTTACCAAGAGAGGCTTAAGTTCTGCAAATTGCAGCGGCTGGAAACCAGGCATCTGCGAGGTGATCTGATTGAGGTCTATAAGGCCTTGAATGGGTTGAGCACGCTGAACGCTGGATTCTGATGGGATTCTTCCACTTGCTCAGATTACCAACCACGGGGGCGTAGATTCAAATTGAGCAAAGACAGAGTTAGAATAGATGTGCGGAAATTGCCTTTAGCCAGCGGGTGGTTAATTGCTGGAACAAACTTCCATCTGTTGTTGTGGAAGTTGATAGGTTAAATAAATTTAAGGAGGAACTGAACAAACATTTAAAGGGAATTGTTTTGTAATTTTTTTTTTTTTTTTGGCTGATGCTGCATAAACTCATATACTTGCTTTCTTGCATCACATACATTACTCACAGTATCTTACATTATCCACACACCCACCTGGCATTGGCAGAGGCTTTCTTCACCACATAGATAAACTGTAGTTTTGTGGACAACTACTGGTACCCCATTAGTGACACACACAATACGATACAAAATATATACGTTATTTGTAAAATGTGGTGTTCTGTGCACGGTTTTCTGTCTGCTGGACATAACCCAAATTTCCAGCAGAAAAAACCAAGCTACCTCGCCTGAGACCAACTAACTCAGCCACGTTGTGAAAAAGACCCAATTCCTCACTTCATTAAGGGGATTCGAACTTAGGTCTTTTCCACCAAATGTGGGGAGAGCGAGATTCTACCAACTGTGCTGCAACGTGTCTAACAAAACATTCACTAAGCTCCTGAACTGCAAAAGTTACTGCACCACCAAACTGCATGGAGTTGACGCCGTATGCATAGACTGCTGCACAAGCATGGAGATACCAGTGAACACGTATTCAGTGGTAGTTCCACTGTATAATACCACCTGTGTAATGCTTATTATGAATATAAATAAAGTTGATTTTTAAAAATTATTTTTAATAATGGATTTTTTTTTCCGTGAGCAACAGACAAAAAAAATTTAATTTAAAAAAAAACTTCTATATTAATCCTTTAAAATTATATATAGTTTTAACATTTTAAAGCTTCTAATTTAAAAAATAACATTAATACTTTGAATTCTTCTCCAAAGCCTCTACAAAGAGATCTCTGACGTAATAATAATAAATGGGATTGTTTACAAGGTACATTTGCAAATAGTAGTACTAGTGGCATGTGAGGCAAGAAAGCAAGCGTATGAGCTTATGCAGCTTCAGCCAAAAAAATAATAATAATAAATAATAAAAAAAATGTACATGACCATTCCCTCTAAATATTTGTCCAGTTCCTCCTTAAACTTATTTAACCTATCAACTTCCACAACGACAGACAGAAGTTTGTTTCAGCAATTAACTACCCGCTGGCTAAAAGCAAATTTCCGCACATCTATTCTACATCTCTCTTTCCTCAATTTGAATTTATGCCCCCTTAGGTTCGTAGTCTGAACAAGTGGAAGAATCCCATCAGAATTCAGCGTGCTCAACCCATTCAAGGCCTTATACACCTCAATCACATCACCTCGCAGGTGCCTATCTCCAGATGCTGCAATTTGCAGAACTTAAGCCTCTCTTGGTAAAAGGATCCCTTCATTCCCCCTCACCAATCTTGTTGCCCTTCTCTGTACACGCTCAAGTAAATCTACATCCTTCCTAAAATGAGGCCTCCAGACCTGTACGCAGTACTCAAGGCGTGGCCTGACCATTGCCTTGTACAGAGGGATAATCACTTCCTTTTCCCTGCTAGCAAAATTCCTATATATCATTGACAAAACCCCATGACCTGCCCTGGCAGCCTGTCTGCACTGCTCAGAAAACTTCATATCTGCCCGCACAATTACTCCCAGGTCTTTTTCATTTTCTACCATCTTAAGTGTAGTACCACACAGTTGGTACGTTTCTCTGGGGTTACTACTACCCATATGCAGTACTTTGCATTTGTCAAGGTTAAACTTCAGTTGCCACTTCTTAGTCCATCTGCCCAATTTATCTAGATCCTGTTGCAGTAGCACACTGCAATTACTGTCATTAACAAGCCTGCCAACCTTTGTATCATCTGCAAACTTCGACATTAAGCTTGATATACCTTCATCAATATCATTGATAAATATACAAAACACCAGTGGACCCAACACTGAACCCTGTGGGACTCCACTAATAACATTAGTCCACGAAGAGCAGCACCCATTGATTACCACCATCTGTCTACTCCCACTCAACCATCCTTTTATCCATTGTAGCAACTTATCGTTAATGCCATTCTGCTCCAATTTGTACTGTAGTCTTCCATGGGCAACAGTGTCAAAAGCTTTCCTGAAATCCAAGTATATGATATCAAAATTAATTTTTGCATCCAGTTCCTTTAAATATAACCACATGATAATATCCAATCAAATTTGTCAGACAAGACTTTCCCTTAACAAACCCATGCTGTGTCTGAATTATTGCTGCAGTCTTGTCTAGATGATCCTGCAATGCATCTTTAACCAGTGACTTCATTATTTTACCATGAACAGTTAAACTAAGTGGTCTGTAATTACTCATGTCACCCTTCGATCCCCCTTTCTGAATTGGGGATACATTTGCACTCTCCATGGGGACCTCCCCTGAGTCCAAGGATGCTCTCATAATTATGGCTAAGGGTTTATTTACTTCCTTTGCCGCTTCCTTTAATATAACTGTTTAGATCCCATTCACCCCAGGTGCCTTTCTTAAGTTTAACTTCAACAATTTCTCTCCACTTTGCTCTCAGTTATTACAAAATCATTAAGCACCCTGCTACAATTTGATAACCTTCTAGCATTCTCAATCCTTAATAATTCCTCATGTGTGAATGTAGATGCAAAATACTCATTCAGTTTGTTTTCATTCAGTTTGTTTGCTCTCTGAGCAGGATCATCAACAGTCGAACCATCGATATCAAGTGGACCAATCAGATCCATTCCCTTCCTTTTAGAGTTTATACAAGTAAAGGAACCTTGTTTTTTTTTTTTTTTAGCATCCTTTGCCAAAGATTTCTCGTAATCTGCCTTCACCTGCCTAACTTCCTTTTTGACTTGATTACAGACTAGCTTATATCTGACATAGGCTTCTGTGTCCCCTGATAAATCTTTGAATGCTTCCCACTTAGAATTTGCTGTTGGTCCCACTGTATAGCATTTAAATTATGATACGTGTCAAATGTTATTTTTATTATGTTTAAATAAAAAAGGATATCTTTGTTAATATAACGAGAAAATGAAACTAGAGATTTTAATACATGTTAGATGTGATAAGGTTTTATTTTTATTTCGATTTAAATGAAGTATAGAATTTTGAGATGCAAATGGACAAAGATCTTTATTCCCACGAGAATGGGGTCGAAGATTTGCAAACAAAAACGTGCCAGGAAATTTGAATCTGATGACTTAACACAATTCGTTTTATTCCCTATGTGCAGGTTCTTCTGAAACATTCTATGAGGAACAAATTTAGAAGGCTTCCCAGTACAGTAACCCAAACTTGTATTCCGAACTATATTTTTTTGCAAGACATTAGAATAATAATGAACAACAGTAACAATCCTTCCTACTTCCAAGCAGTGCTGTAGTCGTAAAATTAGTAGAAAGGATCGTCTATGAATGTTACGAAAAACAGAGAGTATACTGTGCATATCAGGCTTATTAGGCCGCCGTAGCATAGTGGTCGGTCAGGCGCGCGGGTGCATAAGTACACGTGGCTTCAGTGACCGGGGTTCAAGCCTGTGAATGTTGAATGCGGTGCTGTTTCTTGTCTTCTGTCTATGTTGTGTACTCCTTTGGTCGTCCCGGAGTATAAACAAATTATTTATTTTATTTAATCGAATTCGCTTCGGGCGCATAGAAAAAAAACAAGCGATTTTTTTAACATAATATTACGTATTTTGGTAATCAAATTCAAATAAATTTATTTTTTTAATTTCAATAAATATTTTAATAATATTTGTTTTTTCAAGCCTTTCAAAAAGTACGCTTTTCACCTAAAAAAATCCAGAGGGGTATACGGCGTATACTCTCCTCTACAGCCCTGCTTCCAAGTCCTATCAATGGTAAGGTCCTATTCCACCAAACAGATCAAAGCCATCAACATCTACCACTGTAGGTCCTGACAGCATCTCTCAGTTCATTATCAGATGCCTCAGTCCCTACATCATTGACCCACCCTCCTTACTATCATCAACGGTGTCCAGTCCAACGTTTCTTTCCACCTCAGTAGAATAATTACAAAATTAGACCATCGGCAAAAAGACCCCAACCAACTCTTGCTAGTCATTTCAGGACCATCTCAGACTTCTGTAGCCTGGAATTCTTCAGCCATGGGAGTTCCAGGCTGGAACTCTCGTGGCTAGAGAATCCCACTAGAGATATCCCTCTGGAGAATCCCTCAGAGGTATTCTGACGCTTCTCGCATTAAATAACCACCTTAATCTCACTGATGGGTAATATACCTTACGAAATGCTATGGTACATCCAAGCCCTTGAAGCCGATCTTGTAAGGACCTATCCTTACAAACATTTAATAAAGTTTCTTTATATTAGGAAGTTAAATGTAGTTTAAACAGTCAGCCCTCAGTTCAAATACCGTGTGTTAGGGAATATGGAATTTTAGAGTTTATTTCCGACACCCTAGCTTTAGACGTATCTCTTGTTGGAAATTAAAAAAAAGACTCCTTAACTGAGCCATTAATTGAAATGGACCGAAACTAATCCCTATAGGGAAGGGGGCAAACACTCAATAGAAAGGGCACTAAGTACGGAAGTGCACTCTTAAAAATTTCATGGTGCGTCTAATGGCAGGTATAGGACGACGTAGTAGTGGGTGGGGGGGTGAGGTCACAAGGAAGATCTGGAAACTTCTTAGCTGACCGGAACTTCCGTTTTACCTTCTAGAAAGTTCCAGAAATTGCTGGACAAACGGAAGTTCTCACATAAAGGATGGAAGACACGCCCACGAAAGGGGAGAGGAGACGAATGGGAATCACGAGAGAAGGGATGTGGATGTCAGCAATTGGCCAGAGGGTAAAGCGGAGGGAATTTTGAATGAACAGAGAGAGAGAGAGAGAGAGAGAGGTTTTTGAGGGTATTCGGGAGAGAGTCGTTATGAAATTTGGGTGGTGGCTGCAGTCCTGGGAGAGATGGAAGTTGTAGTGGGAGAATTTTGTGGTAAGAACTTTGTGAAATTCTAGAGTTGGAAAGAATGTTCCCTTGAAGAAGCTAATGCAGTCTACGGAGAAAGAAATAGAGAAACGCCCACAGAAAGTCCTAGAGGCAAATTACTCAATTGAGCTGTTGAGCGACTGGCCGACCCGGAAGGTATCTCAGTCCACGGACGCAACGCAGACCCAGAAAGGAGATAGAATCCTGTATGAACTTCAGCAGTGCAGTACCCACAGTAGGGAAAACCCCGGATAGATTTCTGTGTTCCCCGGATGAGCAACCTATCGCCTTCCAGTACACGCCTCGAGCAGATAGGAAGAGAGACCGAGCAGGGAGAAATGCCCAGCCAATTGCGTAAGTGCTAGAATAAGTACTGAAAAAAAAATAAAAAAGGAATAAAAACCTAACTTAGTAATGGAAAGGACTCTAGTAGAACGCTATAAATTTAAGGAGAGAATGCCAAAGTAATACAAATATATAGGTATGTACAATTGTAATACATAAAGGGAAATAATTCAAATTAGTAGAGGGAATAAGAGTAATGCAATTAGAGTGTAAGTTAATCTGTAGTTGGAAGTGAAGTTCTGTCTTAATATTAGATTTGAAAGAAATGATCAAATAAGTAACTAAGAATGGTTAGCAATTGGGTAATAGATTACTAACTAGAGTGGAAGTAAAGTTGAACTTTGAATCATTGTGAATTTGATTTATTGTGAGTATATCTTATTTGGGTAGAAATTGATTAAACAGGTAGACAATTAAATGAGTGTCTAGCACTAATTAAGGAATTGTGGATTAATTGAATGGGAAGGTAACTAATTAATTTTGTTGATTATTGTGACTGTTTGACCTGAGGTCGAAGGAGAGGTTTCTGATTGAATATATGTATTTCCTAATAATTTTGGTAATGGGACACACAACGAATTATACAGGGTGTTTCAGTTAAACGTTTCAGAACTTCTAAGAGGGGTAGGGTACATCCTGACAACTCGAAATCATATAGCAATGTGGGGTCGGAAATGCTTTCCTGAAGCGGTGTTGTACACAGAAGCACCATAAAGAAAAGAGACCGTAAGTGAGAAATCGTTTTCTCACTTATAGCGGAGATGTTCGTAACTACCTGGATGTAACTACCATTTGGTCAACAGTGGATCGGACGTGGTGGTCCCGTGCGTTGGCCTGCTCGGTCACCCGACCTATCATGTCTTGATTTTTATTTCTGGGGTCATATGAAATCGCTAGTTTATGACACCCCCTGTTGACAATGCTGAGGTGCTGGTTGCAAGAATCGCAGTAGCTGCCGAAGAAATTCGAAATTCGCCTGGAGTATTCCAGAATGTTCGGATGTCCATGCATCGGAGATGTGAGGCGTGCATTGTAGCCCGTGGAAGAGACTTCGAATACTTACTTTAATCCATGTACCTTTTGCTTCTTTTCATGTATTATTAAAACGATTTCTCACTTACGGTGTCTTTTCTTTATGGTGCTTCTGTGTACAACACCGCTTCAGGAAAGCATTTCCGACCCCACATTGCTATATGATTTCGAGTTGTCAGGATGTACCCTACCCCTCTTAGAAGTTCTGAAACGTTTAACTGAAACACCCTGTATTTGTCTGTTCATTGGCTGATAGTTGTTTATTGACTTACATGGACTGTTAAGGAGTAAAGAGACGGATTGTGTGTTGTGAGAGGTAATAAATACCTGGACCTACTAGAACCTATGTAGAACAACATGAAGAAACACAATGATATATATATATATATATATATATATATATATATATACAAATGAATATATATTAGAATTGATAGTTTTGATAAAAGGTTGACTTTGATTACAAGATATATACACAGTTAATCGCTAGCAGTATAACAAGTTCCCACTAATTATTGTACTCAGTTAGATGTTGTTGCAAGTTTTTATGTAAGATATGCCAATAAATATTGTTATATTCAACACATATGAGTTTGTCTGTCATTCTAAACATCAGCCAGTCCAGAGGAGGAATACTTATAATATTGTGACCCCCTTTGAGTCTAGGATTTTCTGAGAATCAAACAAGTCAGATGTTAAAGTGGGAGGGGTGAATAGGGGGATAATAAATATAATACTATAAATAAATAAATAAATAGAGAAAGAAAGTACCACAAAATTCCACCCCCCACAATCTCACCAACTTCCCCAAAAATAAATTATATAGAAATAAATGTCTACCCATCTCCCCTCCTCCAATCTTCGCAGCCTACTTATCGAGGGACGGACGCTCTCACAAAGTTAATCTTTCTCTCCCCCCCCCCCGAACCTTATGGCTTCTTATCATCTGTTATTTTTCGTGCGTTCTAGGCTGATGCACGCGTGTCTTTCTTGTGTCGCCTTCGTTGAACACCGCATCATACCCCACCAAATATACATGTATAAAAATACAATAGCTCAAGATTAGCCCATAACATGCACTTACTGCTTGCAGGAACTACTTTACTATCATTTGCTCAACAGTAACTGGGCTAACAGTACAATCATGAATCTAATTATACTTTCACTCTTTGGAGGCCACCTGTTTCTCTTTTCAAGAAGAAAACTCGGTGCAGAATACAAGGAATATCAGAAGATGGGCTTGCCTACTCGTTAATTTTTAACTCCCTTCCACCTTCCCACCGATTTAAAAAGAAAATTTCTGTTTATACCCTATAAGGGATCAGAGAAATTTCTAAACAGGAAATTCTTCTGATCTGGAAACAAAACAGTTTCATTACTGTTTTGTTTCCAATACAACAGTAAACAAAGGCTGTGCATTTTTTTTTAACGGGGAATGAGCTCGATCTCGCAATGTGCATACTCATGTCCACGTACGGTGCCCCAGGATCATACCAGCAAGTTATTTATGATTGCTTTTCAAGGGAACCACATTAAAAAGTTTCTTACTTTAATCGCCCTGCAGTCATCAAATCATAAAAATTCTTTAATAATCATTTTCAAACTCTCTCTCTCTCTCGCTCTGTTTTTTTTTTTTTTTTTTTTTAATAAGAAATGTCAGCACAGTTAAATGCAATCTTTCGTTTCCTCCCTTTTCCTGCCAAAGGAAAAGGGAGGAAAAGGAACCTGGAAGAACTAATGGATTACATTCTGTCATTAAAATGTCGTTACTGTAAATCGAGGCTAGTTTCGATGCTACCTATTCACACTCGGGTCTCTTTTCCAGACAGCGGCTCCTCTCCAAAACCACCACCAGGTGCTCGTGCACTGAAGTACATTTTTTAAAGTCGAACTCTCGTCACCTTGAGGTTAGGGGAAATGCATAAGGTAGTTTGCCGACGCCTACCTCCTGTCTACAGGTAGGCGTCGGCGACACGTCTTAGCAGACAACAAAGGTTAATAACTGAACGATGCGTTGGCTTACAGTAATCTGGTGTCCTTGGGATACCTAACTAGCGTTCGTCACCAGGCGTCACCAGCATGAACTGAATAGCCCCTTTTTCTTGTAATTGCTCCTTTAGCGCAGTAACAAGCAAAATTCAGAGAAACAGTTGCACGTGGAAAATGAGATCACCTCAACGGAGACGATCCTATTTAATTCAAATGCCTTATGTGGACAGTGAACTTTCAGTTGCCACTGATCTGTCTAACCCCCATCCCCACCATGTCTCCGGTACCCCACTGCAGTACTTGGAAACCCTTCGGCTGTTCTACATATTATTTAAATTGCGACTTGAACCTTTTTCCTTGGCTCACTTTCTTCGATGATCTTGAGCGTGACTTATTTCTAGAAATAATCGGGAAGCACTTCGGTTTATTGATATCATGAAGAGTTATCCGTTTCCGTTTGGATAATTGCCGTTGTTCATTGGTATCCTTTATAACAGCGTTTCCCAAACTGGGATCCGTAGACCAGTTCCAGGGATCCACGAAACGTTCAGAAGGTATCAAGTAATATGTGTTTATTTTCTTAAAAAATATGCTGATAGAATCACAACAAATTTCGTTACAGAACATTGCTCATTTTCGATACGATTAGTATATATAATTGTATACATATTTCAAATTATTCGTTCTATGTATAGCAAATTGATGATAAATAAAGTTATTATTATATATCTGTATGAAAATAAGAATAAAGTTGAGTTGTTTCACGCATAAAACTTTGAATATTCTTTTCAGTAAATCCAGTACACACACACACGTACGCGAGCGTGTGTGTATGTGACGTAAATCTGAGTAGTTTGGGAACCGCAGCTTTATAAGTTTGAATTCGATCCATTAATTTCTTATTTTCCTTAATACAAATTCGGGGCAAAATCCCTGAATTTTCATAACATGAGATGTAATAGCACGATGCCATTACAATAACTTCGGTTATACTGCATATAGACATGATGCATTTGTACTAACTTATATCCCACTTATCATATATGCATCAATGATTTGATCATCTGCCCCGCCCTCCTACCTGAAACAGCATCTTGGATAAGAATACTGGTACCCGCGATGGGTGAACTGGGCCACGAAGAAGCCCTTCACAATCTCCAAAGCGATACTGTTCTCAAATCTGAACATCCCACCGTGTTTGTCTGTTTGCTATTTGGTTTTTAGGAGCATTAGCAACTAAGGCCATATTACTCCGGGGATATGCGGTGGTCATTCCCTGACCTCTTCGCATCCTCCGTATTTGGTGTTCACGGGCTCGAACCCCGGTCTAATCAAGAAGCGTGTGCTACGCACTGCCATTCCTGCCCACCTGGCTACGGAGGCGCCAATCCCACCGTGGAAACATCTCATAGTTAAACGGAATATTATAACCCTTAGTCAGCTGTTTACACACACACACTTTGGTGCCCCCGGCATTGACAACATCTTATACAGCAGGAAGAGAAGAGACCAAAATTACAACTTTACTATCTACAGAAACGCACTACAAAGCCTAACATGTATTTCATACATGTTCCCCTCCAATACCATCAATTTCTGCCACATCCTTGAAACCCAAGGAAAATGTTTTGAAAAGAAATACAGAAAACGAATCCTGGTTGAAACCTTCTCCGTGGTTTAATTCTGACGCAGCACGAGCGATTCCATGGTTGATTAGCTCTAGAAACCATCGTCTGCTGAAAGGGCCAATTCGGAATGCTACTTTCTTCCTGGGATGTGCCAATGGCCACTTTTATGATGAAGTTCAAAATGGACCTAAGACTTTCTCCTACTAATCGCATTGATCAAATTCTGTTCATTTTTATCGAATTAATTTAATCTAATTTACTCACGTTGTTATACATTTTGTTCACTACCACATATATCCTATTTTATTATTGTTATACACTAATCATTTATCTCTGGAGTCTTGTAATCATTGTAATTACTGACTTGTCACTAATGTAAACCCCACTAGCACTTTGCTGTCCAGGTGTGAGATTATGATCTCTAACTGAATAAATAAATATTATATGTCTGTTTTTATTTTCCTGAAAGGCTTACACTTCGGGAGTATTTCCTCACCCATATAATACTAGTGGCTGCTTTGTACTGATTCTCTGTAATGCTAATCTTTTTCACTATTATCTAGGATCTGCCTACCCTGTGGATCAGAAGTTTGTAAAGAATAAATATATAATTTGTTGCATTTTATTGTGGAATCTGTGAGAAAATTCAGGTGGTCCCTGACAACGTTTGTTTTGAGCCTCCTTTAATTGTAGAGAAATACAGTTTATTCCCTCTCCCCCGAAGTCCTATCTTTAACATACTATGAACAATTTTTCAAGTTGACGATTGCTTTAAGTTTTGAAATATGAATTATCTTTTAATTACTATATTTTACACAATTAAAACTGAAATAAACGTACTTGCGAGCTGAAATTAATAAATGTTACTTCATTTAAAAATAAACGCGTTTAGCTGAGAAGCAAGTAGTCATTTCAGTCAGTCGCTAAAATTAAATTATCATTTTATTTCAAAAACGTTCAAGTGATTCAGTACGCATCAAGGACTCCATTTACTCTTCTTCATTCTCTTTTAGTAGATTACAGCAAATTTAACTAACATTACGTTGTTTTGATTGCCCAGTGGTAGGAATTAAATTAAAAAGATTGCTGTCATAAAAGAATATTTCATTTCAGAAGCTGCTCGATGTCTTAACATGAATGCATTTTTCTGTGCTAATCTTAAATGATATGAAAGGTTAACAATCCTTCAATACTCTTGGTACCGTGAATGAGTAGACATTGCGATTAAATAAGATTTTTTTTTTTAATTTTGACTGGAATTTCTGAATGCCATTCTTGGAGAGTACTGTATTACAGTTGCTATAGAGCAGTGGTCTCCAAACTTTTTTGGTCGCGCACCATTATACACTGTTATTTGCAGATGATCAAGTAATTATTCAAGATAGCGAAGATAATTTACAAAGAGCAGTATTAAAATTAAACCAAATAACAAAAGAATATAAAGTTAAAATATATATCAACAATGTTAATATATATCAACAATGAAAACTAGAACAATGGCTTTTAAGGGGGAAAATACGATGAGAACAAAAATAGTTATAGACAATAAAATATTAGAACAAGTAAAACATTTTAAATATCTAAGATGTGATATAACATATGATGTCAAAGAAGATATGAATCACAAATTGGCGAAATTTCAAAATATATGTGGAACAATAAAAAGAACTCTGGCTAAGAAAACAAGGAAAGAAACACAATTGAAATTTTACAAAGTAATGGCAATACCAACACTTCTTTACGGTTCTGAAACATGGATACCGAAACAAAGAGACATTAATAGAATACAAGCTGCAGAAATGTTAAAGGATGCACAAAATTAGATAAAATACCAAATGTAAATATTACAAAAGAATTAAAGATTTACTCAATTAATGAAAAAATTATAGAATACAGACAGATGGAAAGAACATGTAGAAAGAATGGAAGATAACAGATACCCTAAATTAGCTTACACATATAGAGCAAAAGGGAAAAGAGACAGAGGAAGACCGAAGAAAAGATCGGAACAGGCCAATTGCCTAATCCGTGAAGGAAGACAAAACAAAACCCTTATTTTACTTAAAACGACTAGCGCGCACCCCAGAATAAAAAATTAAATATATAAGTTTAATATTTTTTTTATTTATAAATCATTTACATGGAAGTTATTATATCTAAAATTACATATAATTTTAAAAGCTGACAAATAAAAAAATACAAAACAATTAACTTGAAGTTCAAGCACAAAATGATATGAAAGTGTAGTAAATGTAATGTAATACTATTTGTTTTATTTATAAATAATTTACATGGCATGCATTATATCTAGAATCACATATATAAAATCACATATAATTTGAAAAGATCACAATCTAATTCGATACAAAACAAAACGAAATTGAAGTACAAAGTGGTATAAATCAAATCAAAAGCATTTTTTAGTGGGAACAATGTGATTGATTATTTTTCATTATTGCTTTGTATCTTGGTTTCATATTTTAGGACACAGCTACCCGAAGATCTGGTTCCAAGTTAAGTTTATTTCTAAACGTGGTTTTAATAATAGACATTGCAGAGAAAGTCAGCTCACATAGGTACATTGATCCAAATGGAAGGACGAGAAAGATGAAGAAAAGTTGTAATTTTGAACTTCAATGGTGAAAGGTTAGCCGGTGATAATTAAACTCGTACTGCAAGATTTAGGGAAGAACAGTGGAATTACACGCGTAAAGTCAGAAGAATGGTGTTCATGGAAATATATTATAAAAGGCACGCAGCACAAACCGAACTTCTGTGTGACAGCAGGTAAAGAAAGTCAGTGAGAAGCCATTGATTAATATATATTTGTTAACTTTGAAACATCCATCACTTTTTAGCAGATTGCCAATATGTTTGTGTTTATCCACTTGCAATAACCGCTTAGAATACACTTTTAGTCATAACACATTATCATCAAACAAACATTCATTGATCCAAATGTTCATCACTATTATCATTTATCATTAGAGTCATAAGTTCTCTGCTACACAGAAGGTCCATGAAGGCCAGAATTCAATCATATTTCAATCCCTCCCTGCCCCCTAGTCCTCTCCTACTACACCCATTAGCCATTAAATCATCTAACATTCCACTTTTCCTTCCTCTCGGCCTCTTGCCCGTCACCTTCCCTTCAGTTACACCCCTTAACAACTCTACCCCCCTCCTACTATATATGCAATCCACTTTTTCTTTCTTTTCCTTATTGCCTTTATTATACCTCTATTTTCTCCTAACTATCCTTTACACTTCCTCATTTCAATCCTCCTGCTTACTTCTCTCTTTCAAACTTCCTTCACAGCATCTCAGAAGTCTAATTCTTCTAGACTCGGGTAAAATTCCATAAAACATGGCACTCCATACAAAACATTTAACTAAAATCCTCTTTAATTCGACATCCACACTGGCCGTAAATATCTGCTTCCTCCTCTCAAATGCTTATCCTTTGCAATTTTAGTTATAATTTCCTGAGTATTCTCCCATCACTTGTTTGCAGATATTCGATATATCTGTCTTTATCCACTTCTAACTGCTTATCATCCATGTTAATAGTCGTTTCCCTTTCATTTCTTCCTACCATTATAACTTTAGTCTCACCAAAATTTATTCTCATCCCATATTCATCAGAACTTTCTTTTAGTCTTCCGGGGAGGGGAACTATATCTCCTTTATCAAATATCAGTGTCACATCATCTGCAAATCATATTCTCTGTAATGCAATATAACCTTCTTCTCTCTTCACCCCCTCCCTCCCCGCTTCTCTTATTATTACCTCTACATGTCAAGTGGGTAATGCTGGGGCCTCTACCTAATTAAAAACATCTAAAAGAATGTAAAAATTTGATAAAAATTTAAAAGAAAATGCCAACTATTTATAGTGGTAGAAGCACGATGGTGTGGCAATGCTTTTAATAGCATGGTGTTGGACAGCTGACTTTCGTAGACAGTACAATGAATGGATTGTACTGTGCAGTCTGATGTGCAGATTGTTACGATGCAGTCTTCCTTGACTGTTGGAATTCTGTGGTGAAGAGCCAAGAATATGTTAATTTGCCAAAGAAGTCATCTGCAATGAATGATGACCTTGTTTGCATAGAACAACATGCTGTTGTTATGTTGTTATTTGGTTTTTAGGAGCATTAGCAACTAAGGCCATATTGCTCCGGGATATGCAGTGGTCATTCCCTGACCTTTCCGCATCCTCCGTATTTGGTGGTGACGGGCTCGAACCCCGGTCTAATCAAGAAGCGTGTACTACGCACTGCTGCTCCTTCCCACCTGGCTACGGAGGCGCCAAAAACAACATGCTACCAATGGAATGGCTGGCTCACAGCTAATTCCAATGAGCATCAGCGACAAAGTCGAAATCAACCAAGGATTCCGAGGAATGGTAATATATTTCACCAGGAGAACCTCGGAGTCCACTGTGATTCAAAGCTCAGATTTGATGTTCAGGTATGGTGTTGAATCGCTTATGGCGATTCAACACCATATGATGGAGATATTGATATTTATTACTTAAAGCGGTCCCAGCCAACCAATGGCAACCCCGCTGTCAGTTACACATAATTTAGCACGCAGTACTCTTATATACTCCCTCTCCTGTTTGCCCAAGTACAGGGAGGGAAAAAAACTGCCATGACCAAAAAAAGATTGATATGAACAAATTAAAAAATAATCAAATTACATAAAAAATAAAATGTACCGGTACATATAAATAAATTTCAGACAAAGTCCAAACTTCATTGGAAAGATCTGCATCTGTTCACAGTCTGTTGGAAAGCCAGCAGCGGTAGGAGCTGCCGAGAAGAGAAATACCGGCGCCAGGAGCTGCCAAGAACAGAAATGCCAGCACAAGGAGCTGGAGTTGCAGTGGATATGGTACCTTTTCCGTGCTTTATGAACCTGCTTCCGAAGTTGGCTTAACTCACCAGATTACCATTTAACTGGAATCCTATTACAGTTCTTTTGCTTCATACATGTGCTGGAAGCCTCAAAGAGAGAGCACTGAAGTAACTCCACTGCATTCTCTCCAGACATCTGATTGAATGCCCAAATACCCAGATTCTCAAGTCGGACATGAATATATTCGTCAAACCTATTCCACTTTGCATTTTCGAAAGCAAATCGTCGTAACTGTTCCTGAGAGGAGGCTAGTTCTGTTATGTCCTTGACAGAAAATACAATGGCCCGATGATCAGAGCAGACCTAGTCTGCTCTTAATCGCCAATCGTCCACGATACCAGCCGCCCTTACGTTACAGATTGTCATGTGAAGAAAGTACTATATGAACTTGATAGATTTTGTATAAACAATCCACTACAAGCCAAGAATTCATCTAGTTGACGACCACGATCATTTGTAATTCTATCAAACCACAATGCTGATCTTGCGTTAGAATCCATCGCAAATATTACTGAATTACTACCCAAGCGATTTTAAACCAGTTACATGTACCTGATGTAGAAATTAATGTCTATTGAGTGATGACAATACATACAACATAAATAGAATGATGAAAGATCTGACTCTACCCCTATGCACACCATCTGTGAAGAGCACAACGAATTTATAACAGTAATAACTATGTCCTTATTAAACACTACAATTGCAGCTCTACAGTCTGGTTCATTTGCACAGAGTACACGTGCTGAAAGTGGATATCCTGTAGGCCGACCTTTCACTAAGTATGGTTCCTGTATGCAGGCTATTTCAATATTCTCTCTGCTGCACACTAATCTA
Source organism: Mastigoproctus giganteus (assembly GCF_048544385.1). Lineage (NCBI taxonomy): Eukaryota > Metazoa > Arthropoda > Arachnida > Uropygi > Thelyphonidae > Mastigoproctus > Mastigoproctus giganteus. The sequence continues at coordinate 106,684,092 of NC_143576.1, read as the reverse complement.
ACTTCATCAGCCACCGATTTTGATCTCTGAGCATTAATCCATAGTATACGTAGGTTACCATTCGATTTTGCAGTGTACTGATTAAGAAAGGCCGTCGTAGCCTAGTGGGCAAGCGCGCGGGTGCCTTGTGTGAGCGGGGTTCAAGCCCGTGACTACTGAATACGGTGCTGTTTCTTGTATTCGATCTATCATGCCAACTCCTCTGACCGTTTGGTCGTCCCGGAGCATAAAAGAAAATTTAATTTATTTATTTAATTAAGTGATTATCAATATCTGCCATTAACATTATCAAACTGCCGTGCTCTTTCTTTGACCAACTTAAGTGCATCAAGTATTCTGGACACTGTTTACTCCTTACAGAATGATGATTTGCAGCTCCATTTTTTTTGTCTTACAATTGGAACAGATCGGTTGTTCTCGCTGGGATAATGGTATGGTATTGGAGATGCAAAGAGCCAATGAAAATCCTACCATGCAGTAACAAATAACTTTTAATACGCCTTGACACCTGGAGGACCCAATTATTTCCTGTTTTTGCTTTATTAATACTACAAAAACTGACAAATATCTCCATCTTCACTTCCTTCTTAGAGATGTTCATATTTAGTAAATTTTTGCTGTATAAGTCTTCTAACAGGTCTTCCTTGCTGATGGTTTTTTCCACATCATACAATATTATTTTCGCCCTGGCTCTTTTGGAGTCGAGAGAATCACGCCGAATCTTTTAATGCTCTCGCATTCCTGTACCTCTTGTAGCTCCTTTTCTGTTTGCATATCCAATACCACACTATTATCGCTAATCTTCCGAAGCCTACTTCACCTAATTTTCTTTAAGCTCTTTAGTTACTGCTAAACGCACCTCATCACTATTTTTCAATCTTGATCCCTCAGCTGCTTTCACTATCAGAACATCCTCCTGTCCCATCCAATGACGAGGAAGACAAGCACACCTGACTTTCATTTGTGTCCTTAGTTTGCCCTTGTCCCTCGATGTTTACCTATTTCTGAAGGGTTCTATGCTGGATTACCTTACTATATAGTTCTCTTACCATACCACTATCTTTATTTTTCAGTCCTTCAATTTTTTGTTTATATTCCTCCAATTTCACCTCTAAGGATGTAATGTTATCCTTTAAGCATTTATTTTCTGCTCCCAACAACGAAGCATTAAACAGTTCCTTAGTAAGCCAGTCTTCCTTGATCTGGATCTCTCTCAGTTGTTTCTCATTCACATCTAGTACCCTCTCTAAGCCAGTGACCTTCTCCTTTAGACATTCATTTTCAATGCCAACATCATGTAGAGCACTTATAAGTGTGCGCCATCTTGAAAGTACCCCATTTACAATCCTCATACCAACACCTTTTTAATCATGAAAAAGAAATTCCTCCAGGACCATGCGCAGGCAGAGAGGAAGCTCACTAAATGTTTTAAAAGATATTTTCTCAGCTAAATCTACAGGTTCCTTCGCACGATCCAGGTAAAAATCCCCTTGATCTAGCATACTCTGTGTTCCATCGCATGGAGACAAACCAAGCGAAACAGTTGGTGTGCATTTCATCAATTTCTCCAAATTCATATTTGCCTTGGCTAAGTCAAGATCCTTCTGAACATTGTGCATAGTATTTTTCAAATTGTTACTTACTTTGGAAATAAAAGAGGCGAAAGACCTGTGGAATTTGCAGAATCTCAAGGATTGTCAGTAATTAACACTTTTTACAAGAAAAGGGTGAACAGAAAGTGGACATGGAAGAGTCCAAATGGATTAACAACTAATGAAATCGACTTCATCCTCACTAACAGAAGATATATTGTGAATGATGTTACCATCCTGAATAAGGGAAAAGTTGGAAGTGATCACAGAATGGTAAGATGTACACTTGATATAGATGTAGGAAAGGAAAAAACGGACTCGAGTAAATAATACAAAGGTCTTTGAGATAACAGAAAAGAAGAAAAAGCAGTATGTATGCAACTTAAGAACAAGTTTGAGCTTCTGCAGACTGCTCAGGACCAAGATATCAACGAGGAATATTACAATTTTCTGAAAGTGATAAAGCCTAAGAAACCTATAGGGAAAAATAAATCCAAAGAAGAAAACATTAGTCAAGAAACACTTGTTATGATGAACCGAAGGCGAAAAATGAAGAGCAAGATAAACACTGACAAGGAGAAAATTGAGTATACTGAGTTATGCAAAGCCATTAGAAAGAGACTCAGAGAGGACATAAGAAGATTTAACACAAGAAAAGTAGAATAAATATTAAGGAAAAACAAAGGATTTAAACCAGCGGCATTGAACAGTAATACAGAAAGACAAATGATATTGAAACTGAAGAATAGCGATGGTGTACTTATAAACAGCAGAGAAGGCATAATTCAAATAGCAGAAGACTACTATAGAGAATTATACAAGGAGCGAGGGAATGATACCAGAAGTGGGGAAGATGGATTGCAAAGTAGCAACACATACGACATACCCGATATTCTTCCTGATGAGGTAGAACATGCATTGAAGAAAATGAAGAATCAGAAAGCCCCGGGGGAAGATGAAGTTACTGTAGAGTTGTTAAAATTGGGAGGAAGAGACATAACACAAAAACTGGCAAGGCTCTTCACAAAGTGCATTATAAAAGGTGTAACGCCTAAGCAGTGGAATAATGCAATCATAGTTTTGCTGCATAAGAAAGGAGATAAATCAGAAACTGGAAATTATAGACCAATTAGCTTGTTATCCCACATCTACAAGTTGTTCACAAGGGTCATCACTAACAGATTAGAAAGAATACTTGATGAGAATCAACCAAAAGAGCAAGCTGGCTTTAGGACAGGATTCTCAACTATGGATCACCTTCACGTAATATCACAGCTAACGGAGAAAGAAAATGAATATAAAACACCATTATGCCTGGCATATGTGGATTATGAAAAGGCATTTGACTCCATACAGCATAAGGCAATGTTTCGGGCAATGGAAAGACAAGGCATAGATATCCCACATATTATGATTTTGAAGAAAATATATGAGAATGTTTCCTCCTTTATTAGACTAGACAAAGATAATAGGAAATTTAAAATCGAGAAATGAGTTCGACAAGGAGACACAATATCTCCGAAACTGTTTACTGCTGCCCTTGATGAAGTTTTCAGAAGATTAGACTGGTCACAGAAAGGAGTCAATGTGAACGGAGAGTACCTGAACCATTTACGATTTGCAGTTGACATTGTGGTCATAAGCCATGATCCCAAAGAATTAGAGGAAAATCTTAATCAGTTATGCACAGTTAGTAAAGATTTTGGACTAAACATGAATATGGCTAAAACAAAAGTAATGATGAGCAAGTATGCCACAGAAAGGGAAATAATGATTGAAGGAGCAGTAACTGAAAAGGTGGAGTCACACAGTATACTTATCTGGGACAAGTTATTAGCTGTAATAATGATAAATGGCTGGAAGTCAAGAGAAGAATAAATTTTGGATGGATAGCATTCAGGAAATATAGTGACATACTGAAGAGCAATATCCCAGTTTGTCTGAAACGTAAAATAATGAACCAATGTATACTCCCCACCATGACTTATGGAAGTGAAACTTGGGCACTCACCAAAAGAATGGAAGAGAAGCTGAGAACTACACAGCGAAGAATGGAACGAATCAGACTGTTAGATAAGAAGAGAAACACATGGATTAGCAGAAAACTCAAGTAAAGGACATTCTTATCAAAACTAAAGAACTAAAATGGTGTTGGGCAGGACACATAGCTCGAAGACATGATGACAGATGGACTAAGAAAAGAACAGAATGGTACCCAAGAGGAGCTAGAAGAAACCTGGAAGATAAAGGCGGAGATGGATAGATGAAATTCATGAGTTTGTGGGTAGTAAATGGATGGCCAGTGCTCAAAACAGAAGGAACTGGAAAGTTGCTGGAGAGGCCTTTATCCTGCAGTGGATTGAAAATGGCTGATGATGATGATGATGATTGGAACGTTGCACACGTTTACCTTTAGCACTTTTCCTAGGCTGAGGGGATCTACTGCATGACGACGTAGCCGTGCCCCGTGAGGTAGGGGTGCCCTTTGAACAGTCATCCATTCTATTAGGTCTATTTTGAAGCCTAACTGCTCTAAAACAGCCGGGAGACCGACTTCTGGAAGATAATGGAGTAACCATTCCCACGTCACCAGTCATCTGCAAACCTTCACTTCTGCTTTCCTCTTCAGTATCTAGTTTAGTTAATGTTCCATCGGTTTTATTCTTAACGTTCTTTGTCCTACCCTTTCCAGAACTTCTTTGCATTGTTCCAGCGGATATTGCATCTGTTATTTTCTCATGACTCGCCACAGACATGTAAATTTCACTATATTCATCCTCTCCATTATCAACTTCCTCAACCCCAAATCTAGTCATATCCTTCCGCTATTTATAACTTCACTAATTTCTCCAAGATTATTCAATTTGCCTGAACAGATTGCATCTAGAAAACCTTGGCATTTGAAGATCCTAAGCAATCGTTACTTCCCTTCACTATATCTTGATTATTCCCTGCTGTTAGAGAGCAAAACCCATTCACCCATGTCCCCATTGACATCAAAATCACACTCTTTTCCACCCAACAATATTTTATTGTCCTTTGTTTCCATAACTACTGTATTTTCCCGTGTTTCCATATCTTCAACTAAACCCATACATCTGTCCCCTAACTTATCATCCAAATGTCTTTCTCTAATCTTACCTTTGTCCTTTGCGCCTTCTGAACCCTTAGCCTTTGGTGAGAATCCGCAAATGTAAACTTTGAGCAAAGTAAACGGTAGTACAGCTAATGCTACCTAAAGCTTATTGAATCCTCCTTTACAGTTTACATTATTTCCTTAAATTTAAACCTTGGCACACAGACAGTAAGACCGTTCTCATTATTTAAGGTCTTCCAGTCTCTAAACATCAGGATTTTAAATTATAGCCAGTTAAAATTTAAGTATTTACGCTATGCTGTAGCATAGCTAAACAATCAACTGACGGTTAAAATGAAGAATGTTCCAACTGTCAAAATAACCTAATGTCTTTAAGTAGTTAAATATTACCTGATATCGTGAAAAAACACTCAATCGTACTACAATATAACTTCGTTAACAAGATGATCACCAGGATAATCAAATAATTTTTCTTAATACCACATTTTCGAGATAAAATTCAGGAGCATACAACTGCTTTCAGCATAGACAGCAGCCAGTAGCGCCCTCTTCACCAGATGGAGAGCAAAGCAGTACTTATTTCATACCAAAGATGATGCAAGCACAACCTGATATCTGAAAACCAGTTTATTCCGTAATTTTGTAGCCCACTGAAATCTGGGCATCGGCTTCTCTCTCACTTCAGAAACTAATGTACATATATGAATAATGGACTCTCAGATAGACCACTCATAAGCATCACAAACCTGCCCAGCTCAGAACCACTGACTTGGCCAAGCAGCTAAATGTACCCAAGCTCCCAAAGTTAATCGAAATCAGATGCACAATTACTATTGCAATAATGTTCAGAGGCATGATAAACGCCAGCTGTGATATCTGTAAATGACATAATGCTCCGCCATCCATGAGGTTCAACCCTACACTTATTCTGAAGCACAACCGTCTGAAACTATCTGATTGTTTCTTGCCTACCCAAAAATGCAGGCACTCCTGTAACTTCGAAATACTGTCGTATGCTCTTTGAGTCCATTACATCAGTACAACTGAAATAACTCGCGATAGTTTAGCGGTATAAATAGTGCCAGATTACCTTTTGAAGAAACCGTCCACATCACCATGGAAAGCTGCATCTAACTGATGTCTCAGTTATCTAACTGAGACATCTAACTGATGTCTCAGTTAGATGCAGCTTACATCCGAGCGTCGTCAGATGATATAACTGCATCTAACTGATGTCTCAGTTAGATGCAGTTATATCATCTGACGACGCTAGGATCAATATCTTTGTTATGGAACAACAATAAGATGTAAGTATTGTTTCTTTTGTCTTTTATATATTTATACAATTAGTAAATTAATAAGAGGAGTTTACCTCAATATAGTACGTGGAACACTTCCGTATGATACCCTCCAGAAATTAAAACGGAAAAAACGAAATAATCGACAACTTACCGGTACATTAAAGTAAAATATAAATAATTAAATAATTAAAGTAAAATATAAATAATTAATTTAACACAATTCAAAATCAATTCAAAACAATTAAAATTCAAATTAACGCAATTAAAAGAATCTAACCCGTGACTCGAACAAAATACAATTTAGCATCTATCGAAAACCCACAAACACCGGTATGCTTCTTCATTATAATAGCTACCACCCGTTCACCTACAAAAGATCGATTATCTTTAATCAATTTCTAAATGCCTATAAATATTCAACGACGGATTCTGCTTTGGACTCAGAAATACAAATATTAACTAGCAGATTCTTGAACAGGGGTTATCCCATTAACACAATAAATCGAATTAGGGTAGAAGCTAAGGATAGGATAAAAAATACTACACCAATCAACAATAGTAATATCAAAAAATACTTTATTTCTGTCCCATATGTTGAACAGTGGCACAAACAACTTAACAGATTCTTTAAAGATACCGAATTTAAAATTATAGCTAGGCCTATACGGAAGTTACACACTATACTGAACAATCGCTCGGTTCTTTCCGCGTTCGCAACACAAATTAATGATCTAGTATACAACATTTCTTGCGGTGATTGCGACTCGTCTTACCAGGGTTCGACGCGGTTTTCTCTTAATATTCGTGTAAATCAACACGAAGCCTCAGTTCGTGCTTCTCGTTCAGCAGCGTCAGAATTAGCCTTTCATGCCATTAACGAAAAACATACTTTTTTATTTAACGAGGCCAAAATACTTAACGTTCAACGTAATTATACGCGACTATTAATTGCAGAAACCGTTGAAATTAAATTACACGAGAATTCTGTTAATGTTCGGCGGCCATATTTGATCTCCGATGCGTGGACCTTTACGCGCATGTGCGAAGACATATAATCACTATTTAAGTTGCAGGTTTAGCCTGATTCGGTAATTTTCATTCCTGTGATCACGACAGTCGGTCGAAAAGCATTGGCAGCTTCAGGAAGGAAAATCGTTTTGAATATTTTCGTTAGATTCTTTTAATTGCGTTAATTTGAATTTTAATTGTTTTGAACTGATTTTGAATTGTGTTAAATTAATTATTTATATTTTACTTTAATTATTTAATTATTTATATTTTACTTTAATGTACCGGTAAGTTGTCGATTATTTCGTTTTTTACGTTTTAATTTCTGGAGGGTATCATACGGAAGTGTTCCACGTACTATATTGAGGTAAACTCCTCTTATTAATTTACTAATATTATTATCAACGTAGAACATATTGAGTATTACAGCTCTGATTCATACTATCTAATATATTTATACAATGTAAATATCGTTCTATCTGCGCTTCACTTTTTAGTTTACGTACATTTTTATTAAATTTATTAATTAAACTAGGCGGTCCAAGCCAGCTACTCTGGCAACCCCGCTCAAACACACACTGCCACTAGTTTATTACCATCCCTGCCAAGTGGAGGCGACCGGACATGCACTGCCTGCGTACTGATAATACCAAATAAAGAAACAAAAGAACTGCAAGAACAGAAAAGAGAGTAGTAGAAGAAGAAGAAAGAAGTAGGATAGGAAAACAAATTCAGTACACGGCTTCAAGCAGCAGCAATCAGTAAGTCCATGCATCCTAAAAAGTCTGTGTCCTGCTCCCGACCAACTGCACTACGTTCCGGAAAGATGGATACAAAGTGCTTCGAACAGAATGCAACGAAGGACGATTCATATCTGAACAATTCGCACAAGTAGGTTTAACGTTCTTATATGAACATTCCTGATAAGAAATAAGAATGTCCGCTCCTTGCACAATAAGAACAAATTATTTCCTTTACATAACAACGTCCCTTCGTATGTCCATAGTTTAGTCATACACAGCACATTATAGTTAAATAATACTTCTTGAACTTCTGATTTTTGCCATCCAAGTAAATATGCTGTGAATGTTCCAAAAAATCTCTAACCATAAAATTGACAGTCAATATTCAAATTCTATTATTATTATATCTACTAACTCTTGAGAAACAATCTCTACATTCTTCAGCGAACTCCTCTTCAAGGCCATACTCAAGTAAAAAGACATCCAATCACCTGTCAGAGATCTCTTATTTTACAGAAAACCAGAGAACTATAGAAATTTTACCCATCAGTAAGACAAAAACTATTCCCATCCAATCCTAATGATTATAACAGTGATGAGGCTGAAGAGTCTATACTCTTGACCGCCAAATTAAAAATCACACAATCAAATGCACATAGATCTAAGACAGTAACCGATGAAATTAGAGGGCTTGCAGACATTATTTGTTTATAGAACCGTATAAACATCATGGTAAAATCGCAGGTCATCCTTTATCCACCAGAATAATACTGAAATAGAAATAAAAATATTTCATTATTTTTATTTTTATATTATTATTATTTTATTTTTTATTTTTTTATACTAGCCCCTTTGGGGGCGGTCTTCGGTTTTCGCTGGTCTCCAGTTTATTAGAGACGGGATTTTCACCTGCTCGTAACCAGTTTTGGGGCTTCATAGGTGCGGAACTGAAGCGCTCTCGTAGTTAGCACAGTTGGTAGGATCGCCGTCTTCCCACACAGGGTTCAAAAAAAAAAAAAAAAAACAGAATTCGAGTCCCGTCAATGACGGAGGAAATCTTTATGGGCCTTTTTCACAACGTGGCTTAGTTAGTCGGTCCCAGACGAGGTTAGCATGGTTTTCTCTCCATGAAACTCGGGGTTTTCGTCCAGCAAAACAAAAAATTGACCTCAAAACATAAGCAATTTACAGATAGTATACATGGAGCAATATGGCCTTATTCGCTGATGCTCCAAAAACCTTACTACAACAATAACGGGAACTGCTGGTATCCACTATCTGCAGTAGATACGGGATTATTTGTGGTCTTCACCACCGTAAGTAAATATAGAAAAACTCAAACTATTATATTAGGGCCACCCATAATTTCTTATACATGCCCGTATATGTGCTATGTCTGTAAATTGCGTGTGTTCCATGGTCTATTTGCCTGTTTTGCTGGACGAAAAAAAACCCCAGTTTCTGGGGAGGGAAATCTTACTATCTACGCCAGAGACCGACTAACTCAGCTCCGGAGTGAAAAAAGCCCATTAAAGTTCCTGGTGTCATCGACGGGATTCGAACCCGGGATTTTTCCACCAGGTGTGGGGAAGATGGTGACGATACCACTGGGCTACACGCACAGACACGTGAATATAGAAGACTGCTGCACCCACACTACTTACGCTTCTTCCTGCCTGTCAGCGCTGGTAATAATACAATTAGTATATTACGTGTATAATTGTGGCCCGCCTCCTCGTGGTGTGGATGGGAACTGGGAAGCAGCCCTGCTGCTGATCACTGCTTCCTGTTAGCTAAGTGGCCAGAAACAACTAAACAATATAACAACACACATTGCATAAACGTAGCGCTACGCAAATTTTTGGACACTGTACAGAGTTTTTTATATCATCACAGAGAACCTTGGCAGTACTGAACTAATGTTTCAGGCCACCTTACGTATGACACAACACCTGTCCACAACGTCGCCCTCGTGGGTAGCATGGTAGGATCGCCGTCCTCCCTACACCAGGTGGAAAAGACATGAGTTCGAATCCCATCGATGACGAGAGGAATTTTTATGGGCCTTTTTCAAAATGTGGCTGAGTTAGACGGGGTCAGGCGAGGGTAGCATAGTTGGTTTTTTCTCCCGAAAACTCTGGTTTTTCGTCCAGAAAACAGAAAATCGACTTCAGAGCACACGCAATCTATAGACAGTATACATGTAGCAATATTGCCTTAGTCACAGATGCTCCTAAAACCTTACAACAACAACAACAACAACGTACACACAATGCCTTACGATGGGCAGATATCCCCCCCCCCCCCCATATCCTGTAGGCATGGATCACCAAATGGCCGCGCTTCAGTTCCCACGTGTATTTTTTTGCTCCGCGAATTTAGATCTAATTAACTAGTTTTAACTTGTGCCATACATATGGATTTTTGCCATACCAAAGTTTTTAAGGGACTCTTCCAAATGATGAGAATTGTTTTCAAAAAAATTGGAAGCAAACAGTGAAAGGAAGCAAAAATTGTAGGCAAACAGTAACAGGATACAAGATGTAATCAAGAGGTTTAAGGAATCTATCAATAGTAATCGGATTGCCACTAACAATGAACATCTAAAGGAAATCAGTATTAGCAGAGACAACTTAAAAAGTGCAATCAACAGCCTCCCAAATAAAGCAACAATTGGGCCAGATAATTTCCCACTATTTATGATCAAAATCTGTAGCTGTTACATCATCGATGTACTACTACACATATTCCAGAGAATTTTGATGGAGGAGAACTCCCCGAAGCTGTGGAAAAGCTATTTTGTAAAACCTATCCCCCCCCAAAAAAACCCCAAAATCTGTAAAAGACTCAGACCAATCGCTGTCAGATGCTCTTTGCAAAAAATCTTTGAAAAAACAATCCTGCACACCATTATCGAGCATTGCTTTAAGCACAGGCCAGAATACCTGCACTCAGTACTTCCACAGAGATCTACCATCACCAACCTCATGGGGACACTGCTAAGGATCCAGCAAGCACTAAACAGCAAGCAGCAGTTGGACGTAGTCTTTTTAGATGTGGCAGCCGCGTATGATAACATATCCATCCCAGCTCTCATAGTCATTCTGCGGGACTACTTTCACATTACAGAAAATGTCCTTCATTTATTCAAGAGCACTCTTCGGCGTAGACAAATTACGGTGACAAACGAAAACATGTGCGCAACGTATGAGGTAGATAAAGGTGTCCCGCAAGGCGGAGTCTTGTCTGCCACAATTTTTGCCATAGCTCTCGAACCCTTCTTAGCCCAGAACAAGAAGCACTTCATCACATACGCCGATGATATAAAATTTTTTATTGCCTCGGCAGATCAGAAATCAGCTGACTACCACAATCAAGTGGCTAATACTAAATTAAAAGAACTTCAAGAGTATTTAGATTGTATCGGGCTGCAGTTAAATGAAAAAAAGACGGTACAAATGACTTTCACAAATAAAATAAAGCTAAACAAAATGGAAATATTTGTGAACGGCATCCTCGTCCAAAAGGCGCAGTCACACGTTGACCTTGGTCTCAAGTGGGACGAAGGCCTGACCTTCCGCCCGCACTTCGCATACATCCGTAACAAAACATACGCGGCGCTCTGGGCAACCAGGCAGGAGCTCACCGGTATTAGAGACCCCGGTCTGATGAAGCAATACATCAACAGATGTGTTACTCCTATTCCCCTATACGCGGCACAAATCTGGTCTTCAGCTCCCAAAAGCAGTATCAAAGCCTTTCTAGGACTCGAATACTGGATCTTGAGATGGCTGAACAGAATTTCAGCTAAGCCTTTTACCATCTCAAGAGCTATACTATACTCCAATTTAGAGGTCACACCCTGGAGACAAATAATCACGTCAAGAAATATAATGACGCTCGCTCAGCTTTTAACGGGACGACAGGATGCACCGAAAGCCCGAGAGTGGATAATAATACCCGGCGAAAATTCAAGACGAGTTGCAGAGAAGGAACCGCAACTCAAAGCGGCATTTACGCAGTTGGATAGCTTCTTTCCAGCAAACACCATCCAGCTAATCAACAACCTTAATATCAATCCTGAAAATCTCTGCAATTGCAAATCCTACAGAAAGGAAGTTCTCAGAAACTCTTACTTGCAAATACAGATGTAAGGATACAGTTTCAGCACCTTGTTCGGCCAGGCACGAGCCACTGGGCTTTAGGAAACCCGACCTCATCAAGAAATAGGTGACAGGATTGTTCTACCCACTGCACCCAACTGTAATCCCCACAGAAGAAGACAACTGCTGGAAAACTGAACTTTAAAATTTTTATTTTACTGTATCGCGGTCATTCCTGTTGTTCCGTATGCTGTACGCTGTTCGACTGTAAATATTACTTATGTTTACGTAAATATGGTGAAACTCCCACTTGCGTGTGTTTAAGCAGAAGGTATGCTTCAATTGTCACAGTATTATGTTCTTACCAGTTTACAGTAATTCAGTAGTAAAAGACTTTGCGAGTAATTAATAACTCAAATATTTTATATTCCAGATAAAATGTACTTATAAATCAGATATCATGTATTTTATAATTGTATGACATTTTGTAACATAGTTGTATATGTATGACCACCCCCTAGCCAGTGGTTGTAACCGGGTGTTCTCCTAAAAGAAATAAACTGATGATAATAATAATAATAATAATAATAATAAAGATCACTGTGCGACAGTGATCTGCGGATTCAAACGAACGAAGGGGTGAAATGGGAGTGGATTTTTTTTTTTTTTGGCTGATGCTGCATAAGCTTACTTTCTTGCATCATATGCCTCTACTAATGCTAATGCTAATGACAGTTTATATCGCAATACAACATGGGGAATGCAAGAACAATATCCCAAATTATGACGAGCCACACACTCAGACGTATTGAGTTCCACAACAGACACCCTCTCCTCACCGCTGATCATCAAAGACTGCGATTGCTGTGCTATCAACAACACGCTGGTTGGACACTAGAACACTGGAAACGAGTGTGCTGGTTGGATGAGGCCAAATACATGATGCAACACGCCGTCGGACGCCTTCGTGTGTGGTACAAGCAACAAGAGTCCATGGACCCATCCTGCATAGTACCCACTACCCAGACAAGTAGCGGTAGTTGCTTAATATGAGCCATGTTTTGCTGGCAAGAATTAGAACCCATGGTGAGTATGGACCAACATTTCACTGGTGAGATCTAAAACTATTATATTAGGGTAACCTGGAATGTTAATTCAACTACTCATGTGTATTGTGTCTCTAAATTTTGTGTTATTGGTCGATTTGTCTGCTTTTCTAGACAAAGAATCCCAGTTTTTCCGGGGGGAGGGACCTTGATAACTACGCCTGAGACCGACTAACCCAGCCAAGGAGTGAAAAAAGCCCATAAAAGTTCCTCGCGTCATCGACGGGATTCGAACCAGGACCTTTTCCACCCGGTGTAGGGAAGACGGTGATGAACCACTGTGCTACTACCCGCGCAGACACTGGTGAGGTCTATGTGGGCATTTGTTTTTGTAAAGGGCGGCTCCTAGAACTTCAATTCAACTTCGCCTAGTATCTCTGTGGTACCTCTGTGAAGAACAGTACCACTGCAAAAGGGCCAGATACGTGAGCAATGTAGACTTGTGTGTATTATGTGTGTGTGTGTTCTGGCCACTGACTACCCAAAAGCATCAATCACCTGGAAAGATGATTCTGGTACTCGTCCACACCACAGGAAGGTGGGCCAGTTCCAATAGCGCTCGTATTGTCTCAATTCAAGACTCTGACCCATCTGATAGAGTCAAAAGGTAGGCATTTTCCTCTGGGAACCCACTGCAGAGCAAATAAAAAAAGAAGGGAAGAAAGAAAGAATAAAAGTACTAGTGAGGTCACAAAAAACTCAAACTAGTATATTAGGGCCACCCATGATTTCTTATATATACCCATTTACGTATTATGTCTGTAAATTGCGTGTGTTTTATGGTCGATTTGCCTGTTTTGCTGGACGAAAAAAAACCCAGTTTCGGGGGGGGGCTTGCTATCTATGCCTCAGACCAACTAACTCAGCCACGGAGTGAAAAAAGCCCATTAAAGTTCCTCGCGTCATCGACGGGATTCGAATCCGGCCTTTTCCACCCAGTGTGGGGAGGACGGTGACAATACCACTGTGCTACCGCGCAGACACTGGTGAGGTCTACCAGCAATTCTTAGGAAACCATGTACACCTTGCCATGTTGCATTTTTTCCTGGGCAGAAACGGGATTTTCCAAGGCGATAATGAGCAGTGTCGTCGGGTCCGCTCTGTATACAAGGGGTTCAAGGAACATAGTGAAGTTATCACCCATCTTGATTGGCGTTCAAATTCGCCCGACCTCAATCCAAATGAACACTTGTGAGATGTCTGTAATGAAAGTGATGCATATGGACAAGCAACCGTCATCTATTCCGACCCTGTGGTAAGCCTTGCAGGAAGCATGGCAGCAGATCTGTAAGATATAAAATCTTACAAGTAAAATATTTTATACAAGAGTGAGATTTATTAAAAGTAAAGCTTATGATATAGCAATATGGGGCAGCGAAACATTAACAGTCACAAATGTTACTAAGATAATGGGTCACTCGCAAGGGATTAAATTTAGACAAGGTCACAAGAGAGAGGAGTAAACAAATAAATGATTAGTAGTAGAAGGGGTGCGCTTCAACTCAGGGCACACGGGAATAAACAATAACAACGGGACACAGGTAGCAGCTAGTGAGTACATGTGAATAATTATGGCCCCAAAAGAACAATACAGCAAAGGACTGAGTTTGTAGGGACATTCCTTTGATCGGTGACACCTGGAGAAGAGACGGGTAGTAAATACTGAACAAATGCTCGGGTGAGATTTAAGACTGGTGTCTGGCTGTCGGTGATAGCAAGTTTTGGCATCTTAGGAAGTAAAGGTGTTAAGTGAAACAGAAAGATGGCGGCGAACTTGAAAGCAGCGAACTGCCTGGGAAAAGAATATTAATATTAAAATGGGAGGTTGAATCTAGCGAGGATGGGCATAGCATGGAAAACCCACACTAGCGAATAGTCGGGATGTCAATTTAAATATTGAAGTACGAGTGGTTAAATTTCTGAGCGAAGGTGGGCCAACGCAAAAGGGCGGTACACAAATTCGGAAAACAAAAAAAGAGCGCACGCAGCCAATAAAGTGACACACAGTTAAGATTGTGTTAGTGTTTTGTAAAAATGGGTTAGTAAAGACAGGGAAAGTTGAGATATTTGTCGGTGTCGGTAAATATGAGTTAGTCAAAGACAAGAGATGAGTTTTTTTTTGTTGGTGTTTTTAATATGCGTTAGGAAGGTCACACAGTTGAGGTTTTGTTGGTTTAGTGTGAAAATGAGTTAAAGACACACAGTTGAGCTTTTGACGGTGTTAGGGAAAGAATGAGTTAAAAGTCACTGAGTTGAGTTTTTGTTAGTGTTTTGTGAAAATGGGTTAAAAAGAACACAAAGTTGAGTTTATGTGGGTGTTTATGGAAATGAGTTATAAACACTGCGTTGAGCTTTTGTTGGTGTTTTGTGAAGATGAGTTAGGAAAGACAGAGTTGAGTTTTTGACAGTGTTAGTGGGAAAATGAGTAATAAGTTGTGTAGGGTTAGATAAGTCCTGTCCTGTCCTATCAGCCAGTTGGGAAAGATCTGAAAAAGTTAAGATGGAGGTAGTGAAGGGTTAGATAAGTTTAGTGTAGTCAGTAAGTTAAGAAAAGTTAGTGGAGTTTCATAATAGAAGAGAACAGTCGAGTAGTCCGTCATCGGAAGGCAAGGGTAGTGGCCCGTATGCAAATAAGTCTGTCCAATATCGGAAGGCAAGGGTAGTGGCCCGTATGCAAATAAGTCTGTCCATTATCGGAAGGCAAGGGTAGTGGCCCGTATGCAGATGAATGAAGTGTAAGGAGAATAAGCCTGTCCGTCGTCGAAAGGCAAGGGTAGTGGCCCGTATGCAAATGAGTGAAGTGTAAGGAGAATAAGCCTGTTCGTCGTCGAAAGGCAAGGGTAGTGGCCCGTATGCAAACGACTGAAGTGTAAGGAGAAATAAACCTAGTCCGTAATAGGAGGGTAGTGAAAGTGGCCAGCATGAAAATAAGTAGTGTAAGGAGAAGAAATAACCCTAGTCCATCATCTGAAGACAGTGATAAAGGCAAGGCGCAGATAAGTGAGGTGAGAAGGTAAAGTTGTAATCCCTAGTCCGCCAGAATAGCTGAACCATAGGCTAAGTAGCAGTATCGAAGACGAGCCCATAAATTCCTAAGAGACACAGTGATGCCCTATCCAGTCGTAGACTACAGCCCATTGAGAAACTAGAAGTCCTGAGATGAATGCACTTGGAAAACGATGATGCCATTCCCAGACAAGGAGCTGAAGGCCCCAAAACGGAGAAGTCCGATTCATAAAAATTAGTAAATGACTAGTTATATAGTATTCTCCCTCACAAATAAAGGACTGTAGGAACTCTATTAGCAGATTAGTATAATGTTTAGAAAGATGTTTAGGGAAGGATATACAAAGATATAAATATATACATAAATATAGAGATAAGTCAAACGATAGTATTGGTTTTAAATAATGTATAATTAGACATGAGTAGGAAGGTAAGGGAAGGAAATTGGATATTTGTTATTAGTTATTGTCTAACATATATGTATGATATATTTTGGAAGGGAAGGGTAGAGAAATACAGAGAAAGAAATAGCCTTATGAATGTAGCTAACCCTTGGGACCAGCATTAGTCCAGAAATTGATGTCAAATGTACTATCTGTCTTGATTAGAGAAAGTTGTGAAATTATATTCCCCAACAAACATTATTATTAATAATAATCGACAAAAAGGGCATTAATTAAATTAGAAGTTAAGAGTGAAATTCCTAAATCAACTTATAAGGTAAGAATTTGATTTATATAGGAGAAAGGGTGTTACCTAATCCTCTTAAGTAATTTTGTTCATGTGTGAAGAAGAAGCTATAGCAGTTTTGTAAAGATATTAAGTTTGTTGTGTAGAAAGAATATAACCCTTCTAGTGGAAACCCAATGTATTAATTTGCATATATATCTCATGCTACATAGGCAAATTTGAATAATATTAGTATGTGCTTGAGTTTTGATCCCTTTATCATGTTGTGTATATATATGTAAATACACTATGTTATGTTATACATTAACGTGTGCTTTTGTCATTCTTAACATTCAGCCTTTCCGAAGGGAATTATACGTAATTGAGAAGTTCCATTGAATCTAGAATTCTCCTGTGAAGTCTAAGTCAGATGTGTAAGTGGGGGTATAAGGAAAAAAGGTCTATATAAATAAAAGGGAACAAAATAAAGAATATTTAATTAATCATTAAAAAAGAAATATATAAAGGACTTTTATCCCCCCCCCCACACACACAGATCCCTACGAACGCCTTCAGCATCATGTTGCTCGAGATTAGATATTGACGCATATTCAGCCCGGCGTAAGCAGATCTGTTTAAATATTATCCCCAGTTGATCACATTTTTTGACGTCGATGGGATCTTTTAAATCAAGAATTTGTTGCGCTAAGAGAAAGAAGTTTATAATTTGTATTTCTATAACGAAGTTCTACAGCGGATACTGAAAGATGTACACCAAGAATATTTATAAAATGGCCTATTTAAAACTGATTACTATTCTATTCAAGCCAGTCCGAATGCATGGCAATTTCTCACCAAGGGTAATATGGCTGTCCCCACCCTCTGTATTTTGCAAATCTAGCTACCTGTGATTTATTCCTATTCCCAAAACTAAGAAGACAATTTCGCAGGTGTTCGTATGGAATACCCGGCCAGTGACCTTTTTTTTATATTAAAATCCTATCTCGTAATATGCAGTAAAAAGTGGTGGATCTAAAGGGTGGCGAAGTTGGTTTTTTTTTTTTTTTTTTGATTTGGTAGTTGTTGGCGCATCGGCTTCTGTGGCCATATTGTACCTCCCAAGGTTTTTGCAGTACTTTGATCCAAGCCCGAGGCGGGAATCGAACCCGCGACCTTTGCGTTGCCGGGCAGGTACTTTACCCACTCGGCTAGCCCGGTAGGCATGGCGAAGTTGGCAAATGCCAACAGGGTCACCCGAGGATAAGAGATTACAATAGTGTGCAAAAAAAAAAAAAAAAAAAAAAAAGAAACAAAAAGTACAATTTTGATATTATAATATTGTATTTTTACTAGACGACCGCAGATGTACATTAACGAATGATCATCTGAATGATTAATTACAAGTGGACCTTATCTGGCGTACTGGCGGATAAGATTTGAAGTACTACCCTGTAATATTTATTCATTTTTAATTTGGTAATAAAAGCTTACCTCCGAGGTAGGGATTTTAGGCCTCAATAGTGAAGGATGATTTAATTCGGGAGTAACTGTTCTCAAAAAATCGATTATATTTAAAGATATTTGAGAATGCACATTATAAATGTTAAGAGTTAATACTACGATTATACATGAAGCATATTTCTACAACACATATGCAAAGTAGTCATATTACTTTACCCGAAAGTTTCAGAATTTAGCGATCGACTTGCCGGCGATATTTGTGTTCGAAGTTGATCGCAGAATGCCGTAGAGGTTAGTTATAAATTTAAAAAATAATGTTCCAGTTTAACGTTCAGTGGCTAGTTTATTTAATCAATAAACTCTGTTCTTGGTGATGCCTCTTTATTTCTATCTCTTGTATTTCTATCTCTTGTTTATATCACTTCGTTCAGTTTTTGTCAAATAATCTGTCTGGGAGACTAGGACTTAATATTCCTTTCGATTGGAGAAGTGCCAACGTATTCGCATCACATAAAGGCAGTTCTAAGAGTGAAGTAGCGCTATCCAGGGTCATTTAGACAAAAATGTCATTTTGTATGACACACAACATGGTTTTGTTAAAGGAAAATCACATTTAACTAACCTGGTAAGCTCTTTTGACGGTTACTCGTGAGGTAGATGTAGGGAACAATATCGATACAGTTTATTTGGATTTCAGCAAGGCATTTGACTCAGTCCATCATGAAAGATTATTGTATAAGCTGGAACATGTTGGATTTAATGGAAATATTCGAAAATGAATTGCAGGGCAGAAGGTTGTGATTAATGGATACTGTTGTTGTTATTTGGTTTTTAGGAGCATTAGCAACTAAGGCCATATTGCTCCGAGGATATGCGGTGGTCATTCCCTGACCTTTCCGCATCCTCCGAATTTGGTGGTCACGGGCTAGAACCCCGGTCTAATCAAGAAGCGTGTGCTACGCACTGCCGCTCCTGCCCACCTGGCTACGGAGGCGCCTTAATGGATACTAGCTGTTCCCATTGCGAAAATTTCGCAATTGGTAGCAGAGTTTTTCTCCAGCCGTCCAAAAGAAATGTAGTCCGTGTTTTGTCGTGAGCATGTAAGCCATACTCATCCAATCCTTTCTCATTTCTTAATTCTGTAAAATAAAACTATTCTTTCTTTTAAGGTAGGCAGCGCTAGTAGAGAAAATTGGCCCATTCTGTACAATAAAACTATTCGGAATTTTTATATTTTCCCATGTTTCTGTTCACCTAGGAAGAAATATCTTCAATTTTAGACCAAATCAGTTATTCTCGTTTGTACTACAAAACTGGCCAGTTCCGTAAAATAAAACTTTCGAAATTTTTTAATTTTAAGAACTTTGTGCACACCTAGGAAGAAATATCCTCAATTTGAGACCACTTCTAGCCCGATCGGTTAAGCCTATCGTTCACACTGAGTGTCGAAAGAAAATGGCTTCCATATTAAATATGTAGATTCTGCAGATTGGTGTAACATCAAAAGTGGAGTCCCTCAATTATCGTTTCTTGGATAACTGTTGTTTCTGATTTTTATAAACGACATCAACGATGGGCTAGAAGGCTTTGTGTCAAAATTTGTACAAGACGTAGAGACTGGTAGAGTCGTTAATGATCAGATCCAAACAACGCTCCTTCAGGATTACTTTAACAGGCTGCAAGACTGGTTAGAAAAGTGGCATTTATGTTTTATTGCAACAAAATGCAAGGTCTTACTTACGCTTGGGGAATAGCTAACCCAAAATAAATTATACACTTGGTAGGGTGAATTAAAAAAAAGTGGAGGAAGAAAGGAATCTGGGAGTTACAATACGGGCAGATGAAGTTTTTTAAGCAGTGTAAACAGGCCAGGAAAGGCCCATCGTGTCCTATCTATGATTTATCGAACATTATCCTGTATAGATATGGAGGTCATAATCCCATTGTATAGGGCAATTGTAAGACCACATTTGGAACACTGCATTCAAATATGGAAAATTCATCTGAAAAAAGGACACTGAGCTTCTTAAAACGATACGCATGGTGAAATCGGGAAAAGGGCGGCCGTACGAGGAAAAACTTTGATTATGTGGACTACAGAGCTTGGCAACCGGGCACCTTAGAGGGGACCTGATGAGGTTTATAAGGCACTGAGAGAAGTTAGTAAAATGATTGAAGGCAGAATTTTCACTGTTATAAAGAATTCCAGAACTAAGGGTCATAAATTAAAATTATAGAGGAAGAGGTTTACACTAGATTGTAGGAAGCTTACTCTTTTTGCCAGCGAGTTGTTGATTATTGGGAAAAGATGCCTCTGCAGGCAGTTGAGGCTGACAATTTGAATTTCTTCAAAGGTCAATTACATAGTTACCTAAGTAAGGAGGGAAATGCGTAATTTGTATTTGCTTATGTTTCTTCTTTTTTTTTTTAACCAGTGCAGCAAAAGCATGTGGCTTCCTCGTATTATACAGCTCATACTAATGCTAATCAAGTTATGGGGGGGGAAACCACTTCGTGTAAAAACTAAAATACACATTGAATTCTCTCCGCTCTAATATTTCATTAGAACTATTAGAGCGGAGAGAATCCATTCGGCTCTAATAGTTCATCTGCTATCATCGTGTTTATAATATCTTGTTTTTCAATATCAATTAATCATTTGCGTGAACGCATCAATTAAAATCGCGACTTATTTTGTAACGTTGCAACCACAAAAACATAGTACTTAATTACCACAAGCATATGCGAAGCCAATTATATACTGCTGTCAATAAATTATAGTTTTTAATTCTCATCAATCCCTGATAAACAACGTTGTATCCGATGTAAAATGCAGATCTTACAAATTAAAATAGAAATATCTGTTTTGCTAAAATAAATCCAGGAAGGGCGATGGAAAGTGAGAATTAGAGCATTAATGCCCGAGTATTAATTTTAAGATAGTAAGTATTAAGACTGGATATTTAGTTTTTAATGAAAATAAGGTTAAAGTTGGAAGAACACTGGATTTAGTAATGGAAAGTTTTAGGTGTGGGTATTAAAATAGTGGCTAAATGGAGACAAGAAATTTCGAGTAATATAAGAGAGCAAACAGGGACAGCAGGACTAGGTAGAGGGTGCCGTTTGAGAACAATTACACACCCAAGAATCTAGGGTGTGTAATTGGCCCACGAAGTAGGCTCTCCGGACGGGAGGCCTACATGTGCGGAATAACTTACCTCCACGTGGTGTGGGCTGGGCAGACTTGTCTGGCGAAAGGTTATACGCTTCGACATTCCCTACGGGGCCAGCACCCCCGCAAGGTCTTATTTTGACCGCTACGTTAAAACCAAGAGGAAAAAGAGGTTGGCTCTGCCTCGCCTAGGCAGAGCCGCCCAGTTCCCCCGTGTCCTGGGAGTCTAACCTCTGATGGCATTGGTGAATCCAGTGCAACCGTGGTCCACCGCCCGACCTAGCCCTCTCAAGATCATGTCGGTATGGGTCTTGCAGGGGACCCACACCTACTTCAGGATTCACCAAAGGATGACCTCAATGGAGTGATGGTCCATTAAGTTATTCGTTCAGGGCACAGACTGAAGGCTACCTCTCGCAGAAAGAGGGAAAATCACTCATCATATTATGGTGGTGTAGCAAATAGAATGGGTGATCTATAGTGAATATTATTGAGATAAGGGTAATACATTTTGGTGATAGAGTTTTAATATACAGTATTTCATGATTTTAAGGCTAGAAACAAATATACGAAAAGAGTAACAAGAGCTGAAATGAGTTTACTGATGTAAGTGATAAAAATTGGTAATGTAAGAGAATGATTGAGTAATCATCGAGGATTCATATTTAGTAAGATATAACTGATACAAACTGATGTTAATAATATGTAAATTGAGAATAGTTGATGAGAAAGAGATAGTGTAGTGTACTGTGGTATGGGCCAAATATATAGAAATTGGTATGGATGTTTTTTTTTTTTTTAATGTAAATACTGTATATAATGTTCATTAAAGGTTTGTAAATAAATGTCTTTAATGTTCTTCTAACACCCGCTTTACACACCCTAGAATCTAGCATTTTCTGCGAATTGCAGTTAGATTTGCGTTTGTGGGGGTGGGTTTGAGACTTCAGTAGGGTGGAAGTGAATTGCAGTTAATAACATTTTTTTTATTCCCACCCAGAATTGACGATAAGCCAGCCAGGATTAAAGTGGCTTTTATAGTGCAGAAAGGTAACTGGTGAGATGAACCAGAATTAAAGCGGTTCTAAGCGTAGCAGAGCATTGATGTAGATATAATAAATAAATATATTTTCTGTTTATACTCCGGGACGACCAAACGGTCAGAGGAGTTCACAAGATAGACAGAATACAAGAAACAGCACCGTATTCAACAGTCACGGGCTTGAACCCCGGTCACTCAAGGCATGTGTACTTATGCACCCGTGCGCCTGACCACTAGGCTACGGCAGCCTTGTTAGTAATAGTACAAAGAAAGGAAAGACAAAGGATTATTATTATGATCATTACAACATGTATTATGCATCATTTAACATTGACTTTTTGTCAATATAGAAAGAGTGAGAAATTGTGTTCATTATAATATGTCTTAGAGATATCAATTATTGGTTGGTATAACTGATAAGTATTAGTTGCTGAAACTGTAAAATTCAGCTGGCGAGCCAGAAAGTTTAATGCTACATGTAGGAGAAATAATTTAGCAAAGAAAAAGCAATGTTGAAATATTGAAAGTGTAATAAATAATAAGTTAATTCGTAGCTAAGTGTTGATTTAAAGGGTTAATTATTGATTTATGGTTGTTTATATATAATTGAGTTGATTATTGATCAGACAGGTAAATTATTAATCGTAGATTGAACTGATTATTGATTTTAATTGATGAATTGTAGAGGAATCAACATGAGGGTTATTGATTAATTTAATGATAGCTAGAGGATAATATATATAAAAATGCCAAAAACGGGTAGGACATGCGGTGAGGATGCTGAAAGTATTGGGGGCAATCGTAACGAATATGAAGGCCAAGACGATCAAGAAGTGAGAATAGGAAACATGGTAACCACATATATGGTCAGGTCAAATTAAATACCGCGAGTATTTGAAACCATTTAAGGGAGGAACAGGTGAGAGAGTAGAAAAATTTATAAGTAAACTAAAGCAAATTAAGGATAAGGAGGGGTAATAATTATAGGGGTATAATTTCAATAATTTTATATAAGAATAGACGCACACTTAGAAAATCAAGGAACACAGACTGGGCAGATTTCTGTGTTAGGAAATAGTTTTAGTATAAGTTACTGTATATAGAGTGGATATGTATATATGTACAAAGGGGGATATTTCGGAGATATAGGAGTATAAAAAAATTTATACATATATAAATTTTTTTAGGGGAACGGTTACGATTGTAAGTTGTAGATCTTACAAATTAAAATAGAAATATTTGTTTTTCTAAAAAAATCCAGGAAGGGCGATGGAAAGAGAGAATTAGCATTAATGCCCGAGTATTAATTTAAAGATAGTAAGTATTAAGATTGGATATTTAGTTTTAATGAAAATAAGGTTAAAGTTGGAAGAACACTGGATTTAGTAATGGAGAATTTTAGTCGTGGGAATTAAAATAGTGGCTAAATGGAGATAAGAAATTTCGAGTAATATAAGAGAGCAAACAGGGACAGCAGAACTAGGTAGAGGGTGCCATTTGAGAACAGGCGAGAAAACGTTGCTGAGGGCAAGAATAATAGGACCGTAAAATGGGATTACGATGCGTCTCTTTTGATCTAAGCCACCATCAGAAAGTAAATAGGAAATTAGTGGACGTCCAGTGTTCCCATCAAAAAGAAACGGCGTCAAGGTGGCTGGAATTTTGGATAAGTTTGCCATATTTAGAGAGAAAGTGTGAACACGAAAATGAGTGTTTTGGAGGTTACTGGCAAACATGAAAGGGCTATACTGCTGTGTGAAAAAAAAAATAAGCAATTTCTAGAGAAGGGTTGGTTTGTGCGAAAGAGAGACAGGACATTTAGTAAGTTGGGGTGAGTTGTTTTAGCCAATAGGAACGAATGAAAAAAATTAAACAGTATGGGGATTGGTTGGAGTCCTTGGGAGAAGCATTCCAAACTTGAGGGAAAAACTAAAATTCGGGGGGGAGTAATTTGAGCAAATGGCCATTCTATATCTGACTTCTGTGTGGTCAAAGAGAAGGTAGTGAGTTGCGGGCTGAAGTAAAAGTAGATTTTTTGGTGGTCAGAGTTCACATCTCGTGGTAGCAGGATGAAGAAGAAAAAGAAAGAAAAAACGTGAGAGAAAGAAAGTCTGGTCCGGCATCGGAAAGCAGTGATAGACCGTAAAGGCGGTAGTTAAGTTTAAGGTTAAGGTAAACGTGCAAGAAAGAAAGCCTGGTCCGGCATCGGAGGGCAGTGACAGGCAGTGAAGGTGTTGGTTAAGTGTAAAGATAAGTGAGCCAAGAAGAGAAAGAAAGCTTGGTCCGTCATTGGAAAGCAGTGATAATGGCCAGTTGTGCAGATAAGTGGACCAAAAAGAGAAAGAAAGTCTGGTCCGGCATCGGAAGGCAGTGTGCCCGAGAAATGGAAGAGAGCCTGGTCCGGCATCAGAAAGTAGTATGCCCAAGAAATGGAAGAAAGCCTGTCTGCTACGAACGAAGTATACGCGAGGTGCATGTCGGTCAGTTCAACGTTTGAATACTCGTGCATCCTACTGCCTCGGGAACCGGTTCGCAAATGCTGACTTCCAGCGGGATCGCTGTTCACGCGACCTCCCGTTCAACGTCCTCTACCGCATGACGAAGACATTTCGGACCTGCAATGCTATGTGATTCCGATTCGTGATATATATATATATATATATCACGAAAGGGCCTGGTGTACTGGGGTCCATGGTAAAAAAAATACAGTATAATCCAGTGAATGTATTTAATAACACAATAAATATACTGTATCTTATTGTATTTATTGTGTTATTAAATACATTCACTGGATTATACTGTATTTTTCTTATATATACAGGGGGATTCACTACCAGTGCGACAAACTTGCAGGAGGTGCAGGGGGCACAAAGACGAATCGGAATCACATAGCATTGCAGGGTCCAAAATGCCTTCGTCATGCGGTAGAGGACGTTGAACGGGAGGACGCGTGAACAGCGATCCCGCTGGAAGTCTATATTTGCGAACCGTTTCTGTTGAAGAAACCAAGTAGCAAAAGTCCTCCAGAGTGGATAATCCGCAGGCTCCAATGATTGGACACGTTACAGATGGTATGAACTCATTTGGTTTGTTGACAGTATCCTCCATACGGTGGATTGGGAAATACCCAATCGTTGGCCTATCGCTCGAGTACTCGTACTCGGATTGCCTTCTGCAAGACGTAGGACATTCTCCTCATTGTCTGGCGTCCTCGTCGTTCGCTCTCGATTCATGGTGCCTCTCGTGAAACAACCAGTCTCACGTAACCTTCTGTGCACACGTGCGAAAATCGTATGATGAGGAGTACGCCTGTGCGGAAAACGTTCCTGGTACAAGCACAGACCGGCGCGCCCGTTACAGTCCGCAGCTGTATACGCGAGGTGCATGTCGGTCAGTTCAACGTTTGAATACTCGTGCATCCTACTGCCTCGGGAACCAGTTCGCAAATGCTGACTTCCAGCGGGATCGCTGTTCACGCGACCTCCCGTTCAACGTCCTCTACCGCATGACGAAGGCATTTCGGACCTGCAATGCTATGTGATTCCGATTCGTCTTTGTGCCCCCTACACCTCCTGCAAGTTTGTCGCACTGGTAGTGAATCACCCTGTATATATATATATATATATATCTGATAATTAAAATAAATATGATATTTAAAATAAAAACATCAGCCAGTAGTACGGCAATAATACAGAGCGAAACGAAACGCAAAATAATATAAAATAAACAAACAGGGAAGGGAAAGTAGAGATAATAGGAGCAAAAGGTAGTCGATAATCCCCTGTATAATTTAGTCAATTAAGTCATTAAACCCAATTAATAAAAAATGATGTAAATTTAAAATAATGCCAATTAAAATAATTTAGCGGTACCCCCCTCGAAGGTACCAGTTTCAAAAGACGTGAAATATCACCAAAAAAGGTTAAAGAAACTACCAAAAACTAAAATATCAAAATAATAGATCAAAATGATAGACTGACCATCATGCCCCATATACATAGCCATATTTATTTATTTTTATTACTTTTGCCTAACTTTTACCTCACATAATATATATATATATATATATATATATATATATACACACATTTTTTTTTTTAAATATTTTTGAAATATATTTTTTGAAGGGATACTTGGCAAAAAACAGACAGAGAAACACCACAAGTCTACCCTAATATAAATTAAGACAGCGTTTTGCACAGAACGTAGTTCCCTATTTTTGTTTGCCGACGGTGCTCCATTTCTACTGACAATAAACACCCAACAATAAATTCCAAAGAACTGCATCGTTGTCAACCGCAAAAAAAAAAAAAAAAAAAGCTATGATAATGCATGAGTGGAAAATGTTCCCCACCAGAAAAGCCGTGTAAAACCTGAAACATGTAGTGCAAAAGAGTTAAAAGAAGGATTTCTGTGCTTGTTTGTTTATTTATTTATTTTTATTTTTATTTTTTTTTATTTTTTTTTTGTTTTGCAAAAATAATTATAGAAGAGAGTTGAAGTTCATCAAGCAGGAAATGAGTAATTATTCAAGGTGTTTTGAAGTATAAAGAACCGCCGAGTCGCTGACGGTTCAGACAACGACAGATTAGTTATGGGTGTGTGTATGAGGGGGGGGAAGGGGGATATAAGTGCAATTTCTCCTCACTCCTCAAGTTTATTCCAAAAGAATGATCTTTTATGTTCTGCTTTTGCGTTACGCTGCCGGCAGATCCAGAGGAAATTTCGACGTTCTTAATAATTTAAAAATATGTTATTATTTTATATAATTTCGGTTTCTGATTATATAATGTTCCATTTCTGTTTACATAATTTAAGTTTAAAATCCTTAAAATCACAGTCTGCTCGTACACAGAGAAAAGTATTCAGGTTTAATTATTAATCATGAAAAAGAAAATGTCATCCAAGGCTTACTGTCCATCCATTCATTCATTCATTCACTCTTTATGTTCATTTCAAGGGGGGGGGGGGATAATAAACAAGGTTTCCAGAACTTGCAAATACTATAATATCATAAAAGAACATTTATTTCCTCTGACCACAGGAAACAAGCCATATACAAATACATTTTCTGTTTTCGTTCCGAGAGACGGCCACATATGGCCAGAGGAATTTACAAAATAAAACATAAGAACAATATTGAATTTAGCGTTGCGTCAGCTTTAATCACGGTCAAGTCAAACGCGTGTAATAATATATTTTTAACCACTCGGCTACGTCTTGTACATGCTTGTAATATATGTACATAAAGAAGAAAATACCCAGGTGGGCTGAGAAATAGCAATTGAAGTTTAACATTGATAAATGGAAGGTACTGCATATGGGTAACATTAACCCCAGATTAACTGTGGTGGTACAACTTGCACAATCATTCTAGGTCTTTTGAATATGAAAAAAGACCTAGGGATAATTGTGTAATCTGATATGAAGTTCATTGAACAGTGCAGATAGGTAGCCAGGACAGCTCATGGGGCTTTGTCAACGATACGTGGAAATTTTGCTAGCAGGGTTAAGGAGATGATTATCCCATTGTACAAGACATTATTGTTTTAACCCTGCCTGGTAACCTCAGAGGACGCCAGGGTTCGTCCGCCCAGAACTCCTTCCTATTGTACTGGGCTCACCGCATCGTGGTCTGTACGTAACTAAGGGTCAGTGGTGTTCCACGAGCCCCTAAGCAAAGTGGCAGGATGAACAACAGGCCAATACAACTCTACACTAACCTAACACGAACACTCGCTAACCCATACCATCTGGCCTATTATATTGTTAATACATTGTATTGAATTAGCGGATCCCAGGGTTCCCCCCATTAACCGCTTGTAAACAACGCCGACCATTTTTATGTGAAATGTAGTGTAATGTTCCGTTGTTGTGAGGCTACCGGGGCCTGGCTCTTAGTAGGTGAGAAGTGGGAACGCCTGGTAGCCGCGTATCACCTTCCATTCCTGCCACGAGGAGGCGGCCAGGATCTACTTACATCTTGACACACTTACACAGGACAAGTCCCTGTAAGTGCAATTGAAGAAGAAATAGAAAGGGTATAAAAGTTAGGTGAAGTATGGATGGTAATGGATGGGACTGGATAGAATAGCAAAGAGAAGGATCAACAGAGGGATCCATCATGAAACAGAAGTTAGTAGAATGAAAAAGGAAAAGTAGCAGAATAGAGAGTGGAAGATATCTTCCTGTCACTTCTTCAAATTCTGAAGAAATGAAGTTATTTACAGCGTATAAGTAATTATCATATATAACAGCAAGAGTCAAAGAGAGTGGAAGTAGTCAACCTGTCACTTCCACAAGCTCTGAAGAAATGAGGTAATGTACAGCATATAATTACATCAAATAAAATCATCATCCAAACACATTTTCAAACCCTGAAGAGATGCAATTATTTACAACATGAAAAGTTCCAACTATTTACATCATATGGAAACAGTATAAATAACATCAAGAGTTGTACCATCTGGCCATCAAGAGCTATACCATCTGGCCTTTACAGAATTTGTACTGTGACACACTGCTACGACGCTTCAGGTTTCAGTTCTACACTATGTTACGAGGCTTCAGTTCTACAAATTGCGCCGTCTAGAGACTAACCAACTGCGAGGTGATCTGATTGAAGTGTTTAAGGATTTGGATGTTTAAGGTTTGAAAAAGCTCAATGCTGATGGCATTCATCCCCGTGTTCAAACTATACACGTGAGGGAGCATAAATTCAAATTGAGGAAGGATGGTTGCAGAATCGATAGGGAGTTCGCCTTCAGTCAGGGGGTGGTTGATTCTTGGAACAAACTCCCATCTGGTTTTGTGGAAGTGGGTAGCTTGAATAAATTCAAAGAAGAACTAGACAAACTACTGGGGGGAATGAACAAGTGATGCAGGAAGAGGTTTTTTTTTTTATTTTATTTATTTTTTTTATTTTTATTTATTTATTTATTTTATTTATTTATTTATTTTTTTTTTTGCTAATGCTGTACAGGCAACCCCCGTATAACACAGTACTTCTACAAGAGGGTTTCGTTTTACATGATTGATAAATTGTGGCAATCCTCGCAAAACACGGTACTTATATAACACGGTTAGAGAATTACGGTAAACCTCGCATAACAGGGTATTTTTGAGCTTTGAGCGGAGAAAACCCTGCTATTATGTTGGATGTAATTTTTCAACAT
Source organism: Mastigoproctus giganteus (assembly GCF_048544385.1). Lineage (NCBI taxonomy): Eukaryota > Metazoa > Arthropoda > Arachnida > Uropygi > Thelyphonidae > Mastigoproctus > Mastigoproctus giganteus. The sequence continues at coordinate 106,654,617 of NC_143576.1, read as the reverse complement.
TTCCACTCTTTTTGAATCCCCGCTGTTGACTAGCTACTCAAAAAAATATTATTGAGAAATTCCTGTACGTATTTTATTTTGTTGGGAAATCCTCGTGTTACGTTCTGTGCTATTGAGCTTGTGCTTGTTGAACTTGTTGAAAAATCTAGATTTCAAAGTTTTATTGCTACTGGATAGCGCAGCACCAGGCCTCCAAAAGATTTGTCATCCAACGGAGCAATATGGCCTTAGTTGCTAATGCTCCTAAAAACCAAATAACAAACAAACAAACAAGTCATCCAACGGTTGAAGTAATGTTCCTACCACCACAGTTGTACTAGGTCAATACAACTTCTTTCAATTAGCCATTAGATCAAGGCATTATATCCACCTTTAAAATTCATTACATCCAAAATTGTTACAATGGCTTTTTAAAAAATTGATTCCGAATTTATTGAAGTAATGGAAGCATGGAAACATTTCTCAGTTGTGGACTGTATCAGAATCATAGCTTTATCGCTGAAAGAAGTAAAACCATCAACGTTAAATGCCTGTGGAAAAATTATATCCAGGTCGAATCGGCAGAAAACGGAATTGGTGCGATAGTAAAACTTTGATACGTGGGTGGAGGGGAAGGTTTTGATGATATGACTACTTAAGCCCTCATGGGTAGCACAGTTGATAGAATCGCCCTCCTCCCCACACCGAGTGGAAAAGACCTCAGTTTGAATCCCATCGATGATGGGAGGAATTGTTATGGATCTTTTTCACAACGTGGCTGAATTAGTTGAGCTCGGGCGAGGGTAGCATGGTTTTTTTCTCCCAGAAACTTCGGGTTTTCGTCCAGATAAACAGGAAGTCGACCTCAGGATACGCAATTTATAGACAATATACACAGAGTAACATGGCCTTAGTTGCCGATGCTCCTTTAAAAAAAAAAAGAAAAAAAAGAGAGAGATGGTTACTGAAGACGTTCAAGAGTTACTGGTAGAAAAAAAAGGCTGGCGAAGCGGATTTGGTGGAAATGGCATCGGAAGTAAAACCAAATCAATTCAGAGGATGATGACAGCGCAGATGAAAATTCTAAACTTCCAAATTTTACACTAAAAAGCATATGGGAAGGCAAAAAGTCAGCCGAGAAATTAGAATCTTATTTTTTGAATGCAGATTCTTGAATGAAAGCAGCCCAAAGTTCAAAAGGCAGCTCCAAAAATGACTAGTTCCATACGATAAAATTCACAGATTTATCAAGCAAAAACAAACAAACCCAGATTACTGATTTTTTTAAAGAGAGCAGAAGATATAGGAAATCTAGAACGTTGTATTTTTGAAAGTTTTGTTAACGAAATAGCGTATTTTTGTTAGCCTTTGGAACGTAATCCCCCTTTTGCACTTTTTCTTAGTCCCGTATAACACGGTTTCGCACAACACGACATTTTATAGGAACCTAACTACCGTGTTATACGAGGATTACCTGTATAAGCTTGCTTTCTTACATCAATTGCCACTAATAATATTAAGAGTAATTTCATGGCCTAACCGTGCGGTGGCGCGCAAACTTCTTTCGCTCGCGACCCCCTTTGTTAAATATAAATTTGACGCGACCCCTCAGTATAAAATCTTGTCATCCTCCCTCGGGGGCGGAATGACAAGATTTTTAGAGAAGAAAAATAGCATTTTATAAATTATGTAGAAGACAATTTTGAGCTGGGAAAGGAATAAAAAAATTGTTTCCTTTTTAATTTACACATTAAAATAATTGTTTAATATTTTAATTGAATACAGCAAAAATAACAAATCAAATTCTTATTCTTCAATTAGGGTTACGAAACAATTAACAATTACAAAACAAAACAATTAATGAGAAGGATGAGCCCCTGACTAACCGATAAAATTTGGTCCATATTGGACGCAATATTTGAAATTGCTAATCACAATATCATCTTCTTGATCAAGTCAGAAACGGTGTTTTGTTTTTATAGCTGTTAATTTTATGACATACTAGGGTGGTCCAATAAAGAATCGCCCACACCACATATCGCAAAGTCATGATATTTTGTGTGTAGCATCATACATATCTCTGTTCTAAAGGTATAAAATTTCAGCCCTGTGTCTTCGCCACGCGTTCAGCTCTTACAGAACTGAACATGTGACGAAGTAGCATCATGGACAAAGTCGAAGCCAGAGCTGTAATCTGGTATCTGTTCTTGAAGGGGAAATCTCCTAAAGAAATCACGAGGAGAGGACTGCTGTATATAAGGATGAAGCCCCATCCTATGGCATTGTGAAGCACTGGCATAGACAGTTTAGGTGTGGTCGGACATCGGTAGAATCTGAGCCCATTCCAGGTCGTCCCCATTCAGCCATTGATGACAACCCAATCAGAAAAGTGGAGTCGTTAATCATGGAAGATCACCGGATATCTGTGCGTGAATTGTCCCAGGAGATGAAGATCAGTGTGGGCTCTGTTGTGGTACTCATGACCAACTCCATTTACGAAAATTGAGTGCAAGATGGATTCCCAGATTATTGATTGGTTTCCAGAAGGCTGATCGACAACAGAAATCACAAGAGTTGTTAACCCTGTGCCAAAAAAAAATGAGGAAGACTTTTTCTCTCGTCTAATCACTCAGGACGAAAGTTGGATACACCATTTCGACCCTGAAAGTAAAAAGCAGTCCATGGAATGGCGCCATCATGTCCCCCCCCCCAAAGAAAGCAAGGGTCCAAGCGTCAGCAGGAAAGATCTTGCTGACAGTGTTTTGGGATGAGAAAGGCGTAATAATGACTGATTACCTGCCGAAGGGTAGAACAATTACAGGTGCTTATTATGCCGACTTATTCACAAAATTACGGAAGACAATCAAAACATGTAGGCGTGGCATGCTGTCCAAAGGTGTAAGAATGCTTCAAGACAATGCCCCAGTTCACACTTCTGAAATTACAACAGCACAAGCGGCCACTTGTGGATATGAAATATTGCCCCATCCAGCCTACTCACCCGATCTTGCACCATCGGACTTCTTGTTTCCTTCCCTCAAATCATTTTTTTCGTGGAACCCTCTTCCCTGATGACGAGACACTCATTTCTGCAACAGAGTCATGGTTCAAATACCAACCTCATCACCTACAAAAACGGTATCCTTAGCCTCATCCATCGATGGAAAAAATATGTAAATATGCATCGTGGGCTATGTAGAGAAGGACTAAAACCTGTGCCAAGAATCAATAGGCTAGCACCTCTGCAGCTAGGTCAGGGCGATTCTTTATTGAACCACCTTCGTAAATATGTAGACCCGAAAGGCTTGTCCTCGAGTCTACAAATCTTTGTGTCTCCATTTTCGATAATTCTGGATACTCATCTCGAAGGGAAACCCAAAATTTTTCACAAGTTGTAGTCAAAAAGAGCACGTAATGCTTCGTCAGATGACAAGTCGATAAAATCTTTCTTTTGCTGAATGATAATTTCGGGACATGAAGAAATATCAAAAGCAAAGGGATCACGAATCCAATACAACTTTTTTCTGAGGATACATTAAATCGTTTGGAAAAATTCTTAATTAGCACTGTTAGGTAGGTGGCAATGATATCACTAAATTGTAAAATGTCAATATTATCGCTATTAACAAAATTAGAAAAACATGGGAACATTTCAGTATTATTACACTGAAATTCAGTTTTCCAAAGGTTAAGTTTATTTTTGAAAGCTTCTGAGTATTAATATACAGTATTTGTTCCCTGTCCTTGAAGACTTTCATTGAAGTTTTTCAAAAAATCAACAAGTAGCTAAGTTTTCCAAGTCATTTTTGATTAGTAAACAATTGAGCGAGGTTCTGATCTGTATCTGATAAAAACAATAAAACGTCATGTTTGAGGCCAAAAAGAAGTCGCAACATTTTACCACTGGACAACCCCTCACTTTCGTATATAAAATAAGCGTTTCATAAGCGGATCCGATTTCATTACAAAGTACAGTGAAAAGTCTGCTGTTTAAGCTTATACTTTCAACAAAGTTGATCACACTTACTGCATCTTTCACAACTTCGTGCAAATCAGTTTGCATTTCCTTCGCTACTAATGCTTCTCTGTGTATAGTGTGTTTAGGATATAACGGCACCAGGGATTTCCCCCATCTCCGCGTAGCATACATTGTCGTGTGATACGGATCACTGTAGAGGCCAGAAATTTAAAAGTGTATGGCTACTGTAGAGTGTTATGTTGTGGACCGTTGTTCATCTGACTTTTTAGCCGTTGGGCCCGTGGTGGGGCCCACCGTTGTCCACACTATGCCCATGGGAAGCAGGTCAGGTACACCAGTATTAGGTATTTACTCTGACAGGAGTAAATATCTAATACTGGTGTACCTGTATTAGATATCCTGCCAGGTCCTGCCACCTAGTTTCCTGAGATTTCAGTGGCTCAGACCTAAAAAAAAAAAAAAAAAAAAAACTAGGACTGGATTTGGCCAAAAGGAATATAAAGATTAAAACTTTGGGTGTTGGGCTCAGTAAATTTTGACATGTGTTTGACGCTAGTAGCAAAGATAGAGCGGGAGGGGGGACTGAAGGCCGGGGGACAGACAGAAGTATGGGCCAATAGAAAAGACAACCCCCAGGAGTCAGTGGGGCATGCCCATGCCCCACCAGAGGGAAAAGAAGGGGTGGCAGGGGGAGAAACAGGGAACTGTCTCCTTCCCCTGCCGAGGGTTAGGGAGTTAAAGTGAATTGGGTAAGAGCACCCTATTCAGACCACCAGGTAGCATTGGCAGCGGAGCTGAAAGTCATAGCTCTAATCCTGAGGTGTCACAGATCCTGGAACAGGTGCCATCTAGGAGAATTGGTGGAAGGACTAAATCAGGTAGAGTCTGTGGTGGTGGGAGAGTCCTACACCTTCCGAAGAGATCTTGGGCGAATTTGGAAATTGCATCATAGGTGTCCTCTGATTCTAGGAGATACTGTTCCCAGAGTCTCGGGATGAATTGAATTTTTGATATCAGAATGCACCGAAGGTCCTCATATAATGGGCACTGGTACATCAGATGTTCCCATGATTCAAGTTGGCCACAGGAACGGGTTGTCGGTAAGGCCCAGGGTAATAAGTTTTCCTCTAATGGCACCTTGTCCAGTCAGCAGATAGGTTGTCAGGAGACATGGGGAAAATCAGGTTGGTAACTTCGGGTAGGTTATCTGGATGTCCGGATTTGAATTTTTTAGTTACGGCCACTTTATCTGTGGCTATCCATCGTTGTTGCCAGGTCCATTGAAGAAAGGTAGCAAGTCGTCTCTTCTCCAGAGAGCGGCTGTTAGTCGAATCGGTGGTGAAGTTTAGAAAGGTGATAGATTTATCGTTTGCCAGGTGGTAGAGAATGGCGCACCAGAAGACCTCCAGGTCCAGGGGGAGGGCTTCCATCAAGACCTGGAGCCAGTATGTACTGACAGTGCAGCACGACCGAGAGACAGTGATCAGGATTGAGTTGTGTATGCTTTCAAGTTTTCTTTAGATGACTAGCTGTACTGGCTAGTCATCTAAAGACTGTACCAGGAGTACTGGCTCTTGTGTACCATACAGGAGTGCCATATGTGATGACAGGCAAGAATACTGCCTTGTAGAAGAGGCTGAGAGTTCTTTTCTTGAATCTCCAGTCCTTATGGGTGACTCTTGCAATTAGGGCAGAGTAGCCCCTTATCTTCTGTATGATGTAGGCTAAATGGGGTTGGAATGATAGGCTCCTGTCGAGATAAAGTCCCAGGTACTTTAGTTGTGCTACTAGTTTTATTGTTGTACCCTCGATTTTGATTTGTGGGGGTCGAGTCAGTTGAAGATTACCCTTCAGCAGTATGGAGCAGGTTTTGGTTGGTGAGACATGTGGGTTGTGGTGGGTAGCCCAATTTTGCAGAGTTTTCGGTGCCTGGTTGCCAGACGCTTTCAGTTGGGTCTTGCTGTCAGCGACCAGCATCAGGACCAGGTCATCGGCATAGGCTCGGGCTCTGACGTTACCAAGGTCTTGGTTGACGAAGTCGTCCATAATGAAGCTCCATAGCAAGGGGCCGAGAACGGAGCCTTGTCAGCAGCTTCTAAATACTTGCCTGGTGACATGGCAGTAGGGTGCTCTAACCATGATGCTCCTTTGGGAGAGGTACTGGTTTATTACCTTGTATAGGTTGGTGGGCAAATTTGCCATCCTAAGTCTGCTCAGGATGCTCGGCCACCGCAAGGTGTTGAACACTCCGGTGAAGTCAATCGAGATGACTAAAAAATATTTCTGGGTGCAGGTGTGAGCTGCAGTGACAATACTATCTAGGGTGTTGATGACGGACCTACCCTGCCTGAAGCGGAATTGGTTGTCAGAAAAGACACCAGTTGTATTATAGTGATGCTCAAGCCTTTGGCGTAGAAGTTGTTCAAATGTCTTGTTAATTACTGAGAGAAGTGCTATGGGACGGTATGATTCTGGCAGGGTTTGTTGTTTAGTCAGATTCTTCAGTATGGCGAACACATGCCACCCTCCAGACAGTCGGAAACCATCCAGTGCAGAGGCAGAGATTGAATAATTGAAGGAGTAGGTTAAGGGTATACTCAACAACTTTTTTAATGATCTCTGGCTCCAGGAGTTCCAGGCCGGGTGATTACTCTACTCAGTAGAGTAATCACCCGGTCTACTCAGTCTGCCTGGTCCCTCTACTCAGTCTGCCTGGGATTATTCATTGTTAGCACATAGTTGGAGTGTTCTTGCATGGATGGTGGTCTGGCAGGCTTAAAGGCAGTATCCAGGACGTTGTTTATGGAGTCTTGCCATGATGTGGTCATTTGATTTTGCGGAGTTTGGGTGGATGAGGTTACCTCCCCCCAGGGTTCATTGTTGCCAAAAGTGGAAACAAGGTGCTCCCAAGAGAGTTTCTTCCTCTGCCTGATCATCACAGTATATCTGTTTTTTGCCTCCCTGTATCTTTTTTTCAGGGCCTCAGCCTCAGTTTCTGGCAATGACCTGCGGACACGTCGGAATGCACATCTCTTAATATTGACTTCCTGCCGGAGGGCTTGTAACTCGCAACACCATGGGACGGTGCCAGGTGTTGGTTTTCTCCTCTTGATGGCTGAATCTGCTGCACAGGTGATTGCTTCTGTCACTGCTCGTTGGTGAAAATCCAGGCAGCTATCTTGTAGGCTTGGGGTATCTGCGTGCGGGTGAGAAGTGCTTCCCGGAAGAGGTTGCAATTAGCATGACTACGGCATACCTATGTTGTTGTTGCTGCCTGGGAATGGCAGGTGTAAGAGACCTGGACATTTGGAAGGTGATAGCATGGTAGTCTGAAGTTGACCACCCATCATGGACTGTCCAATTGGATATGTAACCTGCTAGTGACCTGGTTACGAGGAAGATATCGATGGTCACCTCCCACAGAGTTCTTGAGAAAGTGGGGAGGTTATTCGGACGGTTCAGGATTGTACATTGGCTGTTTGGCAAGATACTCTTCCAGGCTTGACCATTCGTGGATCTTGAGCGTTCCTGTGTTTCGCTGTACCAGCTGGGTGAGCGGCAGTTTACATCGGCACTGATAAGAATATTTTTTAATTTGGGAGCTCCTGGGAGAGATTTTATAGATAGCTGATGGCCGGGACGATATCCTCCCCAGGCCTGCAATACAGAGACGACGTAGAGCTCCTCGACAGAACTGATGATGTGGGCACAAGCTGCCCAAGGGCGGCAGAGATGTGTGATTTCAGTGACTGTAAGATCCTGGTTTCGGGCGAGTATAGCCGTCCAGGGAGTGTCAGCCCTGCATTGCATTGCATTATTTTGACGTCTCTCTGACGTCCTGAATGAGTAAGATATTTACATTTTCTTCATTCGCTTTAAGACGGAGCTGACTTGGGACTGCTTTGGCTCGTATTGTTTTGAAGAAATTTGATCTTGTTAAAATTATATTGCTTACAAATGGTATCCATAGTTGATTCGAGTTTGATGGAGACATTGCTTTCAGGTAGATGGGGCATTTGTTGTCTCGGATTGAATGAGAATGCTGTATGTTTTGAGCCTTGCAGTTCGAACATATTGGGTCTTCTGTCTTCTTTGGGCACGAGTTGAATCGTGGCCCTGCTGCAAGCAGTGCCCACATGTTGGTTCTTTCTGTACGCAAGTATGGGTGGTGTGGCCAAAGCGACAGCACTTAAAGCCCTTTGTGATGGCAACATGTTCCTTAAAGCGATGACTGCCACAATTTATATATACAGTACTCTGTTTTGTTGATGAATGGCCTGCCAGGCCCTGGGAGATAATTCGACTATCCAGATTACAGAGTTAGCTGAGAGGGATTTAATCTGATACTTTGGGTTGATTAATGAAGCCGGATCTTCGTCTGAGAAGATTTCTCTGGTATAGCTCTTCCCTAATCATGGATGATTCTGTGTCTTTCCCAACATCAAAAATCAATATAGATGGGCCTTTCTCCCTGGGTGGCTCTGCAGTCAAACCCAGAGCGGGAATCTTGGCATTGCTAAGGATTTGCACTGTATCGTTCTCTGTTTGTCTCGATAATTATACCTGTGTGTCTAGTTTTTCTGATTGATTTTATACGTGCGTTTTTAAGGTCACTGGTAAGGTTGGCAATTATTGTATCCTTTAGCTGTTCACTTGTCTGTAGGTTTGAGCAGAACAAGATGGAGTTTTGAGGGTAGGGTTTTCTTCTTGGCCCCAGCTGTTATTTTAGATGGTGGCTGGTTCTGTTTATTTCAGTTCCTCAGTGCGTCAGCAAATGTGAGAGTGCGCTGTGGCATTTTATTTGCTTCACGTTCAAGATATGCCTCTAGTTTAGCTGTCACTATATCCCTGTCCCGGTCAGTCTGGAAGAGGATTGTTTCCAACTTTGCCCAGAGGGACATGATCTTTCCCCTGATGCCAGTTGTTACTCTGTTTGACTGATCCTCGAAGAGATGCTCTAAGGCAGTTGTCAGGATCTTCTCTAAGACACTGCCTTCTGGGAGTGTGGATCTAGCGGTGGGTCCTGTTGCTTTTCTTCAGTTATATCGTTTTGTGGGGCAATGCCCTCTGTTGTTTCCTTTAATTCTGATTGTGAGGGAGTCTCCCGTTCCGATTTGGGGACAGGTTTTTTTATTTTTCCTTTTTGGGGCGGGGTCGACTTTGTTTCCTCGAGTTCATCCTGAGACTCGATGATTATGGAATCGTCATTTGCAGGGGCTAAGCTGGGTTTGACGTTAGAGTGCTTTCAGCAGTGGTCACACCATTTCCAGTCAGTTTCCCTTCCATATTGCTAGTTTCCATGAATTTTCACTAAATTTTCACTAAATTTCACTAAATTTCGGATGATCAAGAAATTTTCGGATAATCGAAATTATCTGTGCAGAGGGCAAAACTTTGTGGAATTTGGCATCCATTGAAAGACACCAACCACAATTCAGCCCATAATTACCATTAAGGGCTGAAATGTTCTTCAGTGAAAATTTTGGGCTAATCTCCTCAGGTCACGTGGGAAGGAGGGGCACCCAAAAGTGAAAATACAGTACACTCAGAAAGACGGCGCTAATTTCCTTCCTAATTTTTGAGCGCGCCAATGACGATGATAAGGCCAGTTTTACAGTGAACCCAACAGGAAGCAAGTTGGCAGTGGACGGAATGTTAGAACAATAAAAAACATAATATGCAGGGTGTCTCAAAAATATTGGTACAAACGTTTAGGGGAAGTACGTAACATCTAAAGGAATGTGAACCGCATAAGAACCCATAACCGGAAACATTACGGGAAAGTAGCAGCAGAGGCACAAGAAGCAGAAATGACACAAGACAGTAATTAGTTGCAAACATTTATTTGACATAATATTAACAATGGAGTACGAGATGGATGCATTTCATGATGTTACAACAGATGCTCGAAGGTTCCACCATGAGACGCGATATATGCGTGACACCGACGCAGTACGGATTGGCAGACACGGTCGAGCGCACACCTGGAGTTTCTTTGACAGTAAAAATAAAATAAAATAAATTTTCTGTTTATACTCCGGGACGACCAAACCGGTCAGAGGAGTTAACAAGATAGACAGAATACAAGAAACAGCACCGTATTCAGCAGTCACGGGCTTGAACCCCGGTCACTCAAGGCACGTGTACTTATGCACCCGCGCGCCTGACCACTAGGCTACGGCGGCCTATATTAGCAGCAGCGCAGACGGAATCTCGCCACGAGATCCATTTCCGTCTCCACAGGCAATTCATACACGATAGATTTGAGCCACCCCCCCCCCACAGAAAGAAATCAAGGCTCGATAAATCAGGTGAGCGTGGGGGCCAGGCAACGGGTCCACCATGGCAAATCCATCGACGCCCAAAACGCCTATTCAAATGGTCACGAACACACCTTCCATAATGGGCAGGCGCACCGTCATGTTGAAACCAAATGTTGCATCTCACATTTGCTGGAACATTGTCAAGTAACCCTGGTAGAACTTGTTCAAGAAAGATACGATATTTTGCGGATTTCATGCGGGATGGTAACAGGTATGGGCCGACTAGGCAGTCACCGACCGGTATGGTCGGTGACTGCCTAGGTATTGCCCACACATTTATTGCGAAGCGATGTTGTGCCACGTGGGGGCGCACACCGTGTGGGTTGTCGTGAGCCCACACATGGGCATTGTGCTGATTGAATAAGCCTCTCCGATTAAAATAAGCCTCATCCGTGAACAAAACATAGGCTGGAAAATTCAACTCTTGAACACTTTCTTGAAGAAACAACTGCGCAAAAGCCACACGTGCAGGATGATCTTGGGGTAACTGAACCCTTTGGAGATGAAAGGAGTGTAAGGAATCGTCGTGCCAGACACGCTGTACACTGCAACGAGACACTCCTAAGGCAGAGGCAACGGCACGTGTGCTGGTAGTAGGATTATTCTGGATGGCATTCAACACACTTTCTTCCATGGCGGAAGTTCGCGTCAAACATGGTCTGCCCGCACTACTCCTGTTACCTGTAAATGACCCATCATCGCACAAATTTTGATGCACACGCGCAAACAAACTGTGGTCCCGTACATGTCGGTCTGGGAAGTGTTCTCCATAAATTCGTTGAGCGGCTCGTCCGTTGCCCTTTGCTAATCCATACACTAGGTGCATGTCTGCCAGCTCACAGTTCGTATATCGATGGATGCTCTTCGTGCGGCGACTACTGCTTGAATGAGTAAACCAGAAATTTTCCCTCTCGCGAACTGATGAACAGCGCCGTCTACCGACTTACGGTGACGTTTCCGGTTATGGGTTCCTATGCGATTCACATTCCTTTAGATGTTACCTACCTCCCCTAAACGTTTGTACCAATATTTTTGAGACACCCTGCATAAATATCCAATTTATAAGCTGTCAACACACACAATCCAATTGGAAATTAGCCTCAATTTTACTTGGCTGTATCTAGGCCCGATGACACCAGGGGGTGCTAGAAAAATTCCCAAAATTGAGCACTATAATTTATTTGTCGGTCTAATGGCCAAATCCCAGTTCGAACGGGCCAACAGCGAGAGAGAAATAATTTAAATGGTGCAAGATGACCACCCAAAAGAGCCCAAAATGAAATTGAATGGCATTTTTGAAAGGAGAGGGGGGGTAAGCGTTAATATCTACAGAACTAAACACAATATGTTGTTGTTATTTGGTTTTCAGGAGCATTAGCAACTAAGGCCATATTGCTCCGGGATATGCGGTGGTCAATAACTGACCTTTCCGCATCCTCCGTATTTGGTGGTGACGGGCTCGAACCCCGGGCTAATCAAGAAGCGTGTACTACCACTGCTGCTCCTTCCCACCTGGCTACGGAGGCGCCCCTAAACACACTAAATAAAAATGAAATAGTGTATGTGTAATGCAATGATTAAAAACTGTATTTGGAACAATTTCCTTTACTTTGCCTTTTAAACCTTTATTTAATGCAGCCATCAGTACAAATCGCAACACAACTGTTACACATTAGATTATTTGTTTGAAAGATAATTTTTATAACATAAAAAATCTTCTTGCCCGTCATTCTTCCTTCAAAGCTTTGCAAAAAAGAAAATTCTCTAAAATATCCCCCTCGTAGCAGTATCCGACATATACAATAAGTCGGGCAAAGTTTGAAATATCAGTGGATTCATCTAAGTGTATTGCAAAAATTGGACTTTCTCTCAATCGATTTAATAAATTGAATTTTATGGTGTCTGCGATAACTGCAATACGTCGCAAAACTGTCTCCGGACAGAGGAATGGTACGATTTTTTAAATCGTACTTTCCGCTATGCATAACTGAAATAACTTTTATAGCAGCAAGAATGCACCGAATTACGAAGTAGAATAAAGCTTGTGTGCTATATATACACACACTTGCTATGTATATTTGCTGCTAACGCACATTCACACCTCTAGCCTTTAGACAATACAGTACAGACAATTGGAGAATTTGTGCTGTTGGAAGCACGAATTAAGAGCTAAAGTTTTACCGTAAGAGATTATTTGAGTAGTACTTCTCAGTACTACTCAATGCTGAGTAGTACTGAGAAGTCGCACTAGACAGCGGCTTTTTGTGTGTCCATACGCAGTGAGCAAAGTAAAGCGTATTCCAGACTCGGTAGGCAATTGGGTTCGTTCGTATCTCAGACATAGTTCGAGTAGCAAGATCTCTACACCTACAGTATTGAAAATGTAATTTTAACAACAGGTTTTTTAGCTTTTATGTACACAAAAAATACATTTATTTAAAAACTTCCGCGACCCCTCTGAGGGTCGCACACCACAGTTTGCGTACCATTTAACTATATAATATCGGTGTAGATACACCATAGTTTACCCATAAATTTAAACTACGTACGTAGCGGGAAAGGCATCGTTTTAATTGTATCTCATATTGTGGGTGCCTTCACAACGAGATAGCTTGTATTGCACTACTTCAAATAAATAACGCTTCTCCAGTAGAGAAGACTATCTGGGTATCCCCTGAAAATAAATAACAGTAGTCTTCTCTACTAGAGAAGCGTTATTTATTTGAAGTAGTGCAATACCAACTATCTTGTTATGAAGGCAACCACAATATGAGACACAATTAAAACGATGCCTTTCCCACTACATGCATAATTTAAATTTATGGGTAAACTGGTGTATCTACACCGATATTATATAGTTAATTACCTAAACCCATAAGAAATTATGCCTTGTGCATTTCATCCTCTAAAACCACTTAACGTGCATCATGCGCCTTCAAGTTGTGCGCGCACTTGGTAACCACACATCATACGTGCATGTCGGCACTTCATGTAGTGAGGTCCCCGTTTGTAAGCTCAGGGGTGTGACACATGTATGTTGTTAAAATACGCAGGTCACAGGAGACGTTTAGGAGAGTTGCTATTTCAGTATGTGACATTAGTGACACAGAAGGAGCAGCTGTTTACAGTTTGTCCTATTAACCAAATTATATAGGCAGTTGCCACTGGGTCCTGTGAAAAACCTCGACTGGTCGTCCTGCTTAACGAACAAAGTGAAAAGCAACTGAAAGATACGATCAGGAAAACCATTACAAAGGAGATTTCTCGAAGAAATCAGTTTCTCGACGCCACCATCCGCAGACAATGAGGTCATTAACATGAGAGTATGCGCTACTCGATGTTACCAGAAATGACCGAGAGACAGAATTAGGAGATTAGAACTACAGTACTGTATGTTCATCTAGTAAAAAGTAGGAAACGAGAGAGGAAAATTTTCTTTACGTGAAAATCAAAATGAAACTGAAAAATTTCTATTTAAACTCTAGGCGACCATATACTTGTCTTACAACTACAACAATTAATGTTAATAATGAAATAAGTATTTCAGTGTCGTCGTGAAGAATCCAAACAGAAGACGTTCAGATTTTTATTATCACCCTGACCACTCGGCTATAAACAGTCAGTAACCAAATATTTAAGTGACAGGAGTGTGCTGCTAATTGTTAACAAACTCGAGAAAAATTTCAGCTAGGGTGATCACGGGTTAAAGCGGCCTGTGTGTGTGTGTGTGTGTGTGTCAGAGTGGCTCCTAGGCATATGCCCATCTCCACCTAATTCATTCAGATAACAGAAAAAACTATAAAGTGGGCCTGATATATAGCTAAGAAATAGAATATTCAAAACAGGAGAAATTTTGAGATGGTTAAAATTGTAAGAGGAAATGTCTAAAAGTAATAGTTAAATTTTGTATAGGTTTGTTGGGTTTTTAAGAGCATTAGCAATTAAGGCCATATTGCTCCAGGATATGCAGTGGTCATTCTCTGACCTTTCCGCATCCTCCGTATTTGGTGGTGATGGGCTCGATCCCCGGTCTAATCAAGAGGCATGTGCTATGCACTGCTGCTGCTGCTCCTTCCGACCTGGCTACGGAGGCGCCTATTTTGTATAGGAAAGATTAAAAATGTATTGAAGAAGTGTTTGTGTGTTTAGTGTGTTGTTAATGTCAGGTCACTTTGCCATCAGGAAGCAGCTGACATCAACAGCTGCTAACTGATGCCCGTCCCCGGCACGTGGAGCCGGACCTGCTTCTACTATTATCAGCTGTAGTGCCAAAGCACAATCCCGCACCCAACAGCATTCCTGGTCTCAGGCCGCCCGAACCCAAGAGCCAAGGGGGAAAAAACCCACCGTAGTGGTACATGTTCAGGAGCCACAGGTCGGACAAATAGCTTCCTGATCTGAAGCTCCCAAACCCAGATGCGTTCATGCATTATTCACATATGCTGCCAATTGTGCTTCTGATAAATTTCTTATAATCTTTCTTCTGGCAAATACAGCAGCAGCAAAATCTTGCAAAGCCTGGAAACTAGATGCACCGTTCAGAAGAATCTGCACATTGTCCTCAGTAAGATAAGTAATCTCTTCAAAAAGACGACGCCGCTCAAAACCATAGAAAGGACAAAGAAATAATATATGTGACCAAGACTCCGTTTCACCGCAAGAGCACCACGGATCCGACTCCAGTCCCCTAGAATGCAGTTTCTCACGAAAGGACCCATGTCCTGTCAGTATATAGCTGGAAAACATTGAGGGACAGAACCATGACGACACTGTTTTTTACGTGGCAAAATCCGCTAATGGAATTAACTTCCTTGTTATCTCTCCAACCGCGGGCAACTGCAACACTTGGGGGACAGAGATGTCCACAAGTGTTACAGGTGCCTGCGTTTCAGACATACGTCCCATACATGTAACCAGCGAGAGTCCACCTGTGGGCACTGTGCCCAAAAAGGGCATGCGTTTAAGGACTGCCCTGCCAAGGCACAGCCGCCCTCCTGTGCGAACTGCAAGGCGGCAAAAGCACCCTACAACCACAATAAGAGATGCCACCTGTTTTTTTTTATTTTTTTGTTTGTTTTTTGGTAGTTGTTGGCGCATCGGCCTCTGTGGCCATAATGCACTTCCCAAGGTTTTTGCAGTACTTTGATCCAAGCCCGAGGCGGAATTCGAACCCGCGACCTTTGGGTTGCCAGGCAGGCACTTTACCACCCGGCTGATGCAACCTGTTCAGTCTACAAAAAAAAAAAAAAAAAAAAAAGTCAAGAGTATAGTATTAGTATTAGTAACGGCCGCATGGTGCAAGAAAGCCTATGGCTTATGCTGCACCAGCCAAAAAAAAAAAAAAAAAACCGAACAAAACAATGGTAAAAACAAAAAAAAATAAATAAATAACTAAATAATAATAATTAATAAATAAAAAATATATATAAAAATATAAATAAAATCAAATATAAATAAAAAGGAAATTAAACCTATCATCCTATGCGCTTCCCTTACCCGAAAGTACTATCCAGATGAGCTTTGAATTTCCCCAAACTGTCGGCCTCTACCACCCATGAAGGAAACTTATTCCAGTAATTTATAATTCCAGTAATGTTTATACCAATCAAGGATAAATTATGGATAGGAAGCCACTATACCCGCTCAACAACAGATTAAAATACTTCAACTTAATGCACAACGAGCAAGAGTGGTCACTGACCAATTAAAAATCAAAGCAGAAGAGCAGCACATCGATGCATTCTTGCTTCAAGAACCCTATGTCTGCAAGGTAACGTAGTTGGATATCCAACCTCATACAAAATTATACACTGCATAGATAACCAGCCATGGGCCGCAGTAGTTATCAGGAATACAGAGATTACAGCTGTCCGTATCGCACAACTACGTACTTCTATCAGCGCTTGTGCCCAGATCCTGACACCCCTTGGCTCCATCTACCTGCTCTCAGTATATAGTCACCCCGGTGAGGACATCCCTGTTGCAACATCACTCATCCAGATGGCTCTCTACCTTCTTCCTGGAGGGAGGCTGCTGGTTGGAATGGATGCCAACTGTCGCTCTGCCCTGTGGCACAGCCAAACACCCGACAGAACTGGGTCCAGAAATGGTGAACGATTTGAGGACTTCATTTTAACTACTGGCCTTTGGGTTCTTAACAGACCGGGCCACCTGCCCACTTTCAGCAACTCCCTCTGAGAGAGTACAATAGACATAACCATGGCCATGGCAGACATAGCCCAAAAGCTGGTTGGCTGGACAGTGCAAGAATCCTGGATTACTTCGGACCACAGAGCGATCACACTCTCTCTTCCTCGCTCTGTGGAACGCTCCCCATCAATCCCCAGAGACATAGTACGCTAGTGTACTAAAATAGCAGATTGGCGTCGGTTTCAGGTGGAGCTCGCAAGAAGCCTCCCCGAGGATGATCCTTTTGCAGACACCAGTTCACCAGAGGATTGTGTGCACAAAATAACCAAGACAATCAAAAATGCCTGCGACTTAGCCATCACACGAAGAAAACTTTACAGACACGCTGTTCCGTGGTGGAACACCAACCTTCGCGACCTAAGAAAACGGGTCAACCTCGTTCGGAAAGCATTCCAAAGGGCTCGTTCCCGCCCATCCCCCCCCACAGGAAGTGGACGTTGCGCGGGAAGCTTATCGACTGTTGAGAAACCGTTACACACTTGAAATTCGCAGAAGCAAGAGAGAATCATGGAGGATCTTGGTGACCTCCACTGGAAACAGCAACCCATGGGGAATAGTCTTCCGCATTGTAATCAATAAGCTGCCCAGGGGAGAAGTCTTGGACTCCTCGCAGAAACCTGATGGAACCTTCACCACCTCTTGAACTGACTCTAAATAATATTCTTGATGCCCTCTTCCCTCTGGAAAGGAAAACTTCAAATCCGCAGACCCCCAGTCATGAAGATAAACAACATACCAATCAGATTATATACTAAAGTTAAATACAGTACCTAGGCCTCCACATAGATGCAACCCTCACCTTTCATCCTCACCTGAAGTACCTTGCCATTAAAATAAGAAAATATGCAGCCATGATCAGAAGAATAAGCCGGACTGACTGGGGTCTGAAACACAAGACTCTCTCTCTAATCTACAAAGCGGTATTCGTACTGATTATCTGCTATAGGGCTTCCATATGGTGCACTAGAGCAACACTTGAGCGGAACAGGCGTAAACTCGATTCAATTCAGCGATTTCTGCTTCTGTCTGTTACTAGGACGTGCCGCACAGTCAGTTCCCCTGTGCTCCAAGTCATCGCAGGATTCATGCCCCTCTACCTGGAAGTACTGAAAAGACCCCTCTACCAGAGCCACAAGAAAGGTATTCCCACCCAACTACTGGATCTGCATCTGGACCTCACAAATGACCATAAGCAAGAAAAAAGGCATGACGCCAGCCACCTGCCGCGTGTATGGCAAGAGTCCTGAAATGCAAAAAACAAAGGAGAAGTAACTAAGAAGTTCTTCCCCATAATCGCTCGTACCTATCCCAAGCCTCCTCCCTGGTATTCACCTGGACTGCAGGCAACCTTTCTGCTTACTGGGCATGGCCCATTCCAGCAAAAGTTAACAGCGCTCGGTATCGAAAACAATCCTTACTGCCGCTGTGGAGATGAGGAGTCCTGGGTCCACGTCATATACGAATGCCCCTCATATGATGATTGCCGCCTACGACTCTTCATCGAGATACAATCCAACCCCTGCCAACAAGAGCACATCCTCATAAACGATGAAACATCTTATGCAGCCTTCACATGATTTGCACAGGCAGTTATTAACACCAGACAGGTTTATCACACCCATGACAGGCCTGACAGGAATTCCACCACCATTACAAACCTCAACAGGGGTAGAATAAATGCATTACCCACATCTTACTCTAATTCCTAGTGTGCAGGAAATTATAGCAACCAAGCTATCATGCAAACCCCACTCTCACTCTGGGGTAGGATTATGCTGGTACCCTGTTATGGGTGCGGGAGCTATGCTGCTGGCACTCTGCTGAGTGCGGGGGCGCCTGCACCCTGTGACTTTAATTCCCTATACCCTCTCTCCCACTTCACCTTAAATCACCGGGTAGGCCCTTCACCTTGGTCCATCTCTGTTCCTTACCCTACATTCTGACCCACTGTACTCTTACTCTAATTCCTAGTGTGCTCTCTTCAACAAAGTTTTTTTTTTTTTTTTACTTGGTCTCTGTCAGGAAGCTCAGGCGACCCTGGCAGAGACCAACGTAGGATCCCACTAGGGGCCCTGCGGCCATGCTGCCAGAGACACGACAACAGAACAAAACACAGTACTTCATAAACCAGACATTACACTGTTTTCTGGCCTTTGCAGTTGTTCTGCATTCCATCACAGAGTACATACGGCGCAGATGTGGGAAACCACCTGTGGCACCTGAGCCAAAATACTATGCCACTATGTTCTATCCAAGGGTCTGCGTGGGTAACAGAGTAGTATCGTCACTGTCCTCCCCACACCAGGTGGAAAAGGCCCGGGTTCGAATCCCGTCGATGACGCGAGGAACTGCAATGGGTTTTTTTCACTCTGTGGCTGAGTTAATCGGTCTCAGGCGTAGATAGCAAGGTTTCCCCCCCCCCAAGAAAAAACTGGGATTTTTCGTCCAGCAAACAGATAAATCGACCATAGAACACATGCAATTAACAGACGTAAAACACAGCACGGCAGATGAATTTAATTATTCGGGTGGCCTAAATATAACAGTTTGTTCTATCCAAGAATTACACCAGGAAAGTACAATATATCCCCCCCCCCCATTTATATAAACATTAAAAACAGATAAAATAAATAAACAATGAAAGGAACTAGATTGGACTAAAAAAGAAGAAGTTAAATTAGATTAGTATTATGGACCAGAGACACTGCTTAAGCAACGTATAAATGTTGCTTAATTACGATCACGACCATAATGTATAAATAGCAATAAGATGTTGCAAATGCATAAGAAAAGGCTGTAACAAACGAATCTACGGTATACACGAGAAATTAATGAGATAAAGAGCAAAAAGGAATAAGAAGAAATATGAATATAAAATGGGGAGAAATAAAATAACATAAAATGAGGTAAAAAATTAAAATAAAATAAAATAGAATAAAGTGGATAACATTATTATTATTATTATAGTCGTACAAATCATAATTTCAATGTCTTCATCAGAGCTCATACAACGAAATTACGCACATATCGGCAATAATATGTAGACCTCTGTTTCCGACATGGTCTGCATGCTCGGATACAGGTGGTATGAAATAATTTTGAAAATAAAGTACGCCAAAACTATATTATCATATGTAAAGCAAACAGAACATGGATGACCTTACAGAGGCCAGAAAGGAACCGAAAAATTGAGGTAAGGTTAAATAGAAAGTAAGAATGAACCAGAAAGGAACTTACCGTTACTGTGTAGAGCAGAAAATGGTTAAGATGGCGTCTATGCATACATTTATACGTATGGTGCACTAGCGGTTCCAAGTGTTAGAGAGCAGAGGTAGTAAATGAGAAAATATTGAAGAATTACTGAGTATATTATTTAAAATTATATGTATGTAATACAGGAAGATGCATAAGTACATACAGACTTGTTGAAAGGACATATGGATATGATGCATGTGATGATGAACGCAATTAAATACAAGAACATACTGCCCAGGATAGTTAAGAATTACATATAATAACTTACAAAGTAGCAATGAACAGTGTCTAAAACTTGGTTAAGGTGATAAATAGGTTGTGTGAAGGACGGAAGTAACATCTCGACGTTGCATTCGTAAAACAACGGCTCAAGACAAATAAGAGGTAGGGATAAAGGAAAGCACAAAGTTAAATGAGGTAGAGATAATTAGATGGGCAGAACGAGGTAGCAATTCTCGTTCCTGTAGTTAGGACACTGAACATAAGGTCTGGGAATGTTTTCATGTATTTAAAAGTCAGTCATGTGGGTAAGAAAAGAAAAATAAAATAAACATGAAGATATAATTATTAATATATATACAAATATATACAAAGTTAATACACTATATTGGCCAATCGGTGGTACAAATTTCTAGGTTGTAAGGCACCATAGAGGCCAAGTGCACTATATATAAACTATGTGCAGACCTCTTAACTAAGGGGAGGGTAAAACTCAATAAAATTCTCTAATAAACATAAACCTCGTAAGCACTCCAAAAAATCAAATCATACCAAAAAGCGAAAATTAGGCAACTATGCCCTAATACTTAAAGAATGGGATAACAACAACATAGAGATACGATATATACATAACTTGCTCTTCAGCACCAAACACAGTGTATACTCAAAGCTTTACACAGATTCATATATACCGGGTGGTTATAAAATAAGTTTTCAGGAGACCTAGTTTCAAGACGGTTAGAGATAGCGCTGTGAAAATTGGTGGGTATGGGGAAGCGATTTGTAGAAGAAAGCAATTAGTTCAAATTTTCGCCACCAGGGAAGAAATTGACACACTAAAATGATATGGAATACTTAACTAAGGATTAGATTTTAATATTATAACTTAGAAATTTACAGATAATGTTCTATGTACTTTCGTTCACTTGAGATGACATTCTGAAAACGGAGGACTGCATGGACAGTTTCACGTAGAATCTCATTGGGGATGATGGCTACATGCTGTTTAATGCTTGCTTTCAAATCCACAAGCGTCTGTATACCGCCACAGTAAACTCTGTCTTTCAGTTATCCCCATAGCCAGAAATCACAGGGATCGAGATCTATTGATCGGGCTGGCCAGAACTACTCTGTAGAAATGATGCGATCATTTCTGAACGTTGAACGGTGCAGTTCCTTCACTTGTCGACCAACCTGGGGATAGGCACCACCTTGCATGAACACTACGGTCTCCAAGCATTGCCTTTCTTGCAGAGTGGGAATAATATGATCTCTTAGAAGAGTGCAGTAACATGCACTAATTACCGTACACCTTACGGGGCCATGAGGTATAGATAGGGCTTACAATACCGGAATCCCGGTCATTTTTTTCCGGTACTGATACAAAAAATACCGGTTTTTTGTATCAGTACCGGAAATTTAAAAAAAATAATTGTTTATAATTGAATCACATAAAGGTTATAAAATCATCTTTATGTGATTATGACGTCGTTATCTCTATTAGCAAACGTACGATAAATCATCGATAGGACACCATGCAACATTGCAACGTCCACAATTCTCCGACAACTTCATGTCTGACCGTATCGTAACTCCCAAGTCCCGTTCCTCCACTACTGACTTTAATTCAACTCCACTACGTGCATAAGTTATTTTGAGATTGCTGTTCCCCAGTTGCATTTTGCAGAATTAAAGCATAGCTGACACTTTTCTGACCATCCCGGAAGTCTATCTAGGTCACTTTGAAGAAGCTCTGCCTGGCGGTGATCATTAACTACTCTACTGCTCTTTACATCATCTGCAAGTTGAGACCTCAGGCCCTCCATAGATATAATTTAAGATAATCAAAAACAACAGTGGTCCCAGTACTGATCCTTGGGGAACCCCACTTCTTACATTAATGCAACCTGAGGAATAACCATTTATCACAACCGTCTGCCAGGTGCCCTCAAGCCATCGTGCTATCCATCTAAGGATTTTCCCTATAATTCCAGCCTGCTCCAACTTATAAAGTAACCGCTCGTGTGGGACTGAGTCAAATGCTTTACTGAAATCCAAATAAACAGTTCCGAAATTATTCCCTAAATTCAGCTCACGAGTGACCTGTCAAAATAGCTAACCAGATTTGTTAAACATGATTTTCCCTTTACAAAACCATGCTGTGTATCCTACAGAATTCCATTTCCATCTAAATGATCCTGAATTTTATCCTTGATCATTGCTTCCATGATTGTCCCTACTACCGAAGTTAGACTGGTCGGTCGGTAATTTCCCGTTACACTCCTAGAACTGCCTTTATGTACCAATTTACACCAATCCAACGGAAACTCTCCTGAGTCCAGTGATGCTTTTAACTAACCTTAATTGTTCAATGCACTCACTTGCCGCCTCATTTAAGATTATAGGGTATATGCCATCAACCACAGGAGCCTTACTCGCCTGTAGGCGCCAAAGTTCTCATTAAATAATCATTTAAAATTTCAACATCATTAATTACATTTTTTTCAACTTCACTTCCATAATATCTCATTGACACAAAAGGGTTTTTTTAATGTAAATATCGATGCAAAGTAACTGTTGAGTTCATCTGCAACTTCAGCTATGTTATCTAATACTGTCCCACGTCCATTACATAAGGGTCCCATCTGATGTATCCTTCTGTTCTTTGCATTTATATATGTGAAGAATTCCTTAACTGCACTCTTTGCTCCCTTCTTTATCCTTATCCCCACTCTTTGTTCTCTCCCAGACTCAGTAAAGATACCATAGTGAAAATTATACTTCGCTTAATAAAACGTCTTTCTCCTTCAGAAAATGATGAACATAATTCAACCATGCAAGACCAACATGGAACAGAACATCAGTGTTCCGCAAATTCTTTCCAAAATAAGAAACTGCCTGACTCCAATGAGATTTTAAAAAATGAACTTGAGTCGGAAATTAATGAAATACTTTTAACTATTTTTGCTAAAAAAGTTCAAAGCCTAGAAAATATGGACTGAGATCGTCTACGATTATCTCAGTACAATAGTACCAGAATAGAATATGAAAGGGCGTTTTCTGCCGCTAATCAAATACTGTACGTACCAAAATTAGATCCATTTTTTCAACGATCGTACTATTGATTGCTTATGTTTCTTAAGAGCTCACTTTATTCGGACAGGTAGTATGGATGCGTAAACATAACTAAACTTTACAGTAACAATATGTATTTCTTTGTTTTTAGAATAACTG
The DNA here is from genome assembly GCF_048544385.1 of Mastigoproctus giganteus. NCBI lineage: Eukaryota > Metazoa > Arthropoda > Arachnida > Uropygi > Thelyphonidae > Mastigoproctus > Mastigoproctus giganteus. The sequence continues at coordinate 106,631,418 of NC_143576.1, read as the reverse complement.
TATTTTAATGATTTTTTCAGTATATTTATTATTGCAATAAAAGTTTATTTAAAACATGAATTCAAGTAATTACAGCACTTGTTTTGTTCCTTACTTTATTGCACGTAATTGTCATCAAAATTTATTGAGAAAAAGGTTTGTTTTTGGAATACTGGTATTAATACCAGTATTCGGTTTCATAAATTAAAAATACCGAAATACCGGTATTAAGATTTTGACCGGTATTGTAAGCCCTAAGTGTAGATTCTTCAAAGAAAAATGGTCCGATTATAAACTCTGCTGTGAATTCACACCATACTGTAATGTATGAACTTTGTAGTGGTCTTTCATGCACAGTAGATGGACGAGAAGTTTCCCATATTCGGCAGTTTTGTACATTTACTTTATGGGGATAAAGAGTGAAATGTGCCTAATCAGACCACAATATCATTCGAGCCCATGTATCGTCAAGTTCCATACAACCAAAAATCGTAGAGCAAAATCTATTCGTTGTTGTTGTTGCTGATCACAAGACTTTAGTTCTTGCACTACGTGAACCTTGTACGGGAACCAGAGTAAAATTATTCGAAGCACTTTACGTACAGTAGACCAAGGAAGGTTCAAGTCTCTTGACACGCCTCTGGCAGGAACTACTGGCTGGTAGTGTTTCGCATTCTGCCCATTGCAACCGCCACTTGATCCACTACCTCCGTTCCGATACGTGGTCATCCCCTGCCTGGAATTACACCTAGCTCCCCGGTCGCTTAAAATTTCTTTATTAGTTTTCGAAGCCCCACTGACCTTTAAGTTTCCGATATTCACGTAGTGCTGCATTAGCGTTACTATTATTCTGGTAGAACAGTTTTACTAAAAGAGCAGGTTCCTTTTTTGTAAGAGGCAAAATGGTTATTGACGGTAGCGTTGGCCGTTCTGCTTTTATCTAACAGGATGTCATTTGCGTAAGCAGCGTGTCTTGAAGTAAATGAAAACTTTTACTTATGTGCAGCGCCGTTTTTCCCTGGTGGCGAAATTTTTAACTATTTTTTTTTTTTCTTCTTCTATAAATCGTCTCCCCATACACTAAATGACATACCCACCGATTTTCACAGCGCTAACTCTAACCGTTTTGACACTAGAGTCTCCTGAATAGGGAAACTTATTTTATAACCACCTGGCACATTCAAGTCCAAATAGATGATATCTGCAAATTTAATCTCAAACATCAACATAGGAACCCGAGTACAGAAAAATCTATTATAATCCTAAAATTTCAAAGCAAAATTATGCACAATATCAACATTAATAAATATATTAACCAACACAAAGATTTACCTCGCAACAGTAGTCCAAACATGCACATGAAAACAAGATATAAATATGTCAAGTTTTTTGGCTTAATAGCTTGCAACTATAAATCCATAGCCACCAACATAGTAACCGACAACCCAGGCATTAACAATTGCATATGCAAACAGAATAAAATGCAACAATATATTGATCCTAACCATGGACATACTGTATATCATTTCAGGAAATTTAAGAATTGTAGCAGATCATGAACTCAAAATATGCTATCCCATTGATATAAATTCAGACTGTAAGATGTAGAATCTTACAAATTAATTTAAATAAAAATATTTAGGTTTCTTCTTAAAGTAAGATTTAAATAGAAGAACGTTAGATTTAGAGAACGGATAATTTAAGCATGGGAATTAGGAATGGTAGCAAAGGGGTAAATTATCAATTTCCATAATACAAAAGAGCAAACAGGAACAGCAGGACTAGGTAAAGGGGTGCCATTTGAGAATAGGCGGGAAAAAGGTTGCTTGAGGACGAACAATAGGACGGGAGACGGGATTAGACGAAGCACCTCCTTTGATCTACAACATCGTCAGACCAAAACAGGAAGGGAGTGCTCGTCCAGTGTTCGTTTCAAATTAAAACCTGCATCAGGCTGATGCAGGTTTCTGTTTCTGATACTTTTAGAAAGAAAGGTGCGATAATAAAATGAGTGTTTGTGGAGGTTGCTGGTGGACATCAAAGGGTCATGCTGCCGGTGAGGAAAAAATAAGAGGTTCGAAAAGGAGGTTAGTTTACGCGCTAGGGAGACAGCTTGGGAGAAAGGTGTTAGCAAATGAAACGGAACGTAAATTTAAACAGTAAGGGAAGGATTGGTTGGAGTCCTTGGAGGAGGCATGCCAGGCTTGAGGGGGCAAAGTAGAGTTCGGGGAACAAAAAGAGAGAGAGCGCGGAAAAAAAGGAAAGTTATCGGAAAAAGAAGAGAATTTATCGGGAAAAAAATGTAAGAGGAGTGAAATATAATGAGGAGATAGTTGACGGAAAAAGTCGAAGTGAGGTTATCGGAAATGTAAGGGAGTGAGAAAGAAGGGATGAACGTGCAAGAAGTAGGGAGCTCGGTAAACAGTCAGAATGAGAGAAGAAGATTCACATAGATGACCAAGTCCACCGAGGAAGGCGATAATACCCTGAAATAGTCTTGAAAGGCATAGTAGCTGCCCCGGAACAGAAAGTAGCAGCCCTGGAACAGAAGGTAGTGGTCCTGACAGGCAGAGTAGCAGATCCCAAAAGCTGAGTAGCAGTCCTGAATGCCGTACGATATTCCCCTAGAAGCCGTAAGATATTACTCTGGATGGCGGAAGATAGCAGCCCTGAATGAGGAAAGGATAGAAGGCCCTAACGGAGACATCCCGCCAGAAATTAGAAGTAAGTGCCAAGTTAACATAAGCACTCTTTAAATTATAAGAAGGACTATAGGGAATAATAAGAGAATTATAGGGGAAGGTCATATGGGAAATTATACACTAAGATATATGTATGTACATGTAGATGTATATAGTTGTGGTGTTAGAACATAGTAATGAACGGAGAATATATGATATGGAGATGGTCAAATTGCATATGAATGAATAGAAGTAAAGTAGCTAATATAGACGGAGAAATTAAAAGGGATAATTAAGGTAAATACTATGATGACCAGTTGTACTATGGTGACCAAGTCAAAGTTTTTTTGTTTAGTGCTGGTATGAATCAGATAATTAAGATAAAAGCTAGTTAATAGGATGGTTTCAATTGTATCATGATAATTTAGCCAGAGGTTTTGTGATTAGTATTGCTATATAAGAAGGAAGGATTGTAAAGAAAGTTGAATGTGGAAATTGAGTGTGATCCCAAAGAAAAATTGATGACACATTAGAGAAGTTATCATAATGGAAATTCATGAAAGTAAAGTGTTAATATCCTTGTGATAGGTAAGTGATGTACATGAATATAAATTTACTTAACAAATTTGTTTATACAATGTGTCATATATGTGGTGTTATCAGGTTATATGTGCATAATTATTCTTAATTTCTTGTCCTGTATATATGTGTAATAAAGATTTGTATATAGCCTTGATGAAGTTGTGACTAGTCATTTTGAAGACACAGCCCAATCCGAAGGAGGAATATACTTAATATAGAAATTCCCAAGAACCCGATTTCTTCTGTGAGATATACAAGTCAGATGCGAAAGGTGGGGTGAGGAAAAGAGAATAAAGTAAAAGTTCAAATAGAATATAGGCATGCATACAGATTTAAACACCCCCCAGAAGACGTTATAATAAAGTAAACCTGAAACCTTTAAAAAACAGCTCTATCAGGATATACTAAACTACTGCTTTCTTTTGGCACATAAATATAACACTCCTATAGAAGATTATCAAATGTGGATTAGCACTATATTCACAGTATTAATCAATAAATATAGCACAGAGCTCACATATATTTCCCCAGAACAATCACAGCTACTATAACCTAACGAAATTAAAGCATAAATTGTTAGATATGCAAGAACATTTTATCATTATACCTGTGGATAAAGCTACCAAAAACTATGTATTCATTTGCAGTCTTTTATGCACATAACTTAAAAAATGAACTTAATTTCAGTAATACCTACAAACCTATCTCCAGTTCCTGCAATATCATCACAAAGAAACTTATAGCCCTTAACAAAAAATTGAAACTGAATATTAGTAACTGCAATTTTCCATATATATATTTTATGCCAAAATTCCATAAAATTCCTATAAGCCTCATCACGCAAGAATAGTTATGCACATGAACCTTTCAAAACCTTGGGGCATTTAGTGAAACCCTTATTAAGCATTATACCAAATAGTAAAATTATAAGCAATAAACTACCTGTACTGGAAGTTTTACATAATGGAAATATTTCAAATATAAAAACTTTGTTTACCAGTATAATTCATATTAAATTAAAAACTCTGCTAAATGATTTATATAAAAAATACAAACACGCTATAAAATGTAATACCACCTACTGGAAGAACTTAGTTAACCTATGTGTTTCCAATAACTTTGTATATGATGGCAGTACTGTCTATCAACAAATAATGGGACACCTATGGGTAGTCCTGCATTATGTGTAATAGCCAACCTATATTTATATTGGTCAGAAACTTCTTTTCCACAGGAACTTAATATGTATAGGTACACAGATGACCTCATCATAATGAATTGCCTATATTTTCTCACTGAATATGGCCACTCATATCCTACTCAGCTCACATTAGAAAAAACTAACAACAATGATACAGAAGCTAATTATCTAGATCTCTATTTTACAATAGTCAACTGCAATGCAACTATCAACTTGTACAACAAAAGAGCAGCATTTAATTTCATGGTTGTCAACCTCACACATTAGTAATCCAACATATCAAAAAAAGTACATGCCAACATTATCCTGTCTCAATACATCAGGATAGCTACCATATGTAGAATTAAGAACATAACTATTAATAACATCAGAATGCTCTAAAAAACTGATTAACAAAAAAATTTCTTCGAGCTTATCTGCCTCTTTAGCAAGGCCCTCAACATAGTCAAATATAAAAATCTAATCCCCAACCACATAAAAATAAATAATATACTCAGCAATATTTAAACTTATATTTTTTTCTCCCCTTAGCTACCAGGTCTGTACATAGTGTATATATAGGGTGGCCACTGAAAGACTGAATGATATAAAACAAAAATAACTTTTATAAACACATGTTTTTTAATTTTTTATTATTTTATTTGGAAATATAATTAATGGATTTTTTTTTAGTATTATGTGTGAATAACAACATCCCTCAAATGACCACCATTTTCCTGCTCACAAATACAGGCTCTTTCCACAGCATTTTCAATGACCGTACGCAAGGTTTCAGGTCGTAAACGTCGGATTTCGGCTCGAATGTTCTCCTTAAGTTCTTGAATTGTTCGAGGTTTATTTACGTAAACCCGTTCTTTCAAGTAGCCCCACAAAAAGAAGTCTGGAGCCGTCAAATCAGGTGAAGGCGGAGGCCAAACAAATTCAGCATTTTTTGAAATTATTCGTTCACCGAAAATTTCTCGCAGGAGGTACATCGTCGCCCTGGCAGAGTGCGCAGTAGCTCCATCCTGTTGGAACCATACCTCCTGATTATCTTCGACCGCTGGGCGTAAAAAAATTTCAAGCATTGTTCTATACAGGGGCCCGTTGATTCTTTCTGGCTGACCTTCCTCATTTTCAAAGAAATAGGGGCCGATAACTCTTTCAGCCATAACACCACGCCAAACAGTGCAATTTTGGGGATGCAATTGATGCTGATGTAATTCCCTGGGATTCTCAGTACCCCAAAATCTGCAGTTTTGTTTGTTGATGTACCCGTTTAAATGAAAATGGGCCTCATCACTCATTATCAAGTTGTTCAAAAAGTTGTTGTTATCTCTGGCTAGGTGTTGAAATCGAATGGCGTACTGCAGGCGCTGCTGAGTATCTTGGGGTAGTAAAGCTTGGACCATTTGGATCTTGTATGGAAACATTTTTAAATCCAGTTTCAGAATCTTCTGAAGCGATGTTCTGGCGATGCCTAGTTCAGCAGAGCGACGACGGGTAGAGGCAGATGGATCTTCAAGGACACTCTGCCATACAGCTTCCACCGCTGCGTCAGTGCGCACAGTGCGCTTCGGACCTCTTCCCGGAAGATTGCCGACTGTCCAGTTCTTTCAAACCAGGCGATTAGGTTCCGAATCATGTTATCGCTAGGAGATACTCTTACTTTAAAATGTTGCCGGTATTTTCTCTGAGTTTCAATAATTGATCTTTCACTGGAATAGAAAAACCCAATGAGTTTTACTCGTTGCTGGACATCGTACGAAGCCATTTTCATCTCCAAGGGATCCTCTATAACCTGTAAAAAAAAGAAAATAATAAATATTGTTAATGAACAAGTTATGACTTTTCAAACCCTTCAGTCTTTCAGTGGCCACCCTGTATGATACACTTGGCCCCTGTGGTGTCTTACAACTTACAAAACTTGTACCCACCAATTGTCCAAGATAGTGTATTAACTCTATATATCCTTTACTACCTCTGATTTCTATCACTTGGAACCGCTAGTGCACCATACATATAAATATATATGCATAGACGCCATCTTAACCATTTTCTGCTCTACACAATAATGGTAAGTTTCTTGCTGGTTCATTCCTGCTTTCTATTTAACCTTACATAAATTTTTCATCTTACTTCAATTTTTCGGTTCCTTTCTCGCCTCTGTAAGCTCATCTTTGTTCTGTCTGCTCTACATATAATAATATATTTTTGGGCTACTTTATTTTCAAAATTATTTCATACTACCAGTATCTGAGCATACAGACCATGTCGGAAACAGAGGCCTACATACTGCCGTTATGCACATAATTTCGGTGGATGACCTCTGATGAAGATATTGAAATTATGAGTTATACAATAATAATAATAATAATAATAATAATAATAATAATAATAAATATGTTCACTTTATTCTATTTTATTTTTATTTTAATTTTTTACCTCATTTTATGTTATTTTATTTCACCCTACTTCATATTCATTCCTTTTTGCTCTTTATCTTATTAATTTCTAGTGTATACCGTAGATTCAACATTACAGCCTTCTACCATACACTTTCAACATATTACTACTATATATATATATATATATAATTCCTACACAACATTTTTTCACTGCACTGAGGTATCAGTGGCCATCAAATGGCCATCTCTGAAATGACGCTAACGATAAATGCATTCCGTTGTTGACCTCATTTCTTTTCATTAATTGGCAGGAGAAGTTTGCCGGCAATTAGTCGCCACTAATACTGTATGTGCATGACGGCCTGTCTGATTATTCGTCACTTTGCTAAATTGAGAGGTTTTTATTGCGCCTAATGACGCCTTTAGCATATCAATTACTGGTTCCAACCAATTTTTTATTTTTATTTCTAGGATGTTGCCTTTGCAGAGCAGTCTCTCTTTGAATAGCCTATGAATCAGATTAGCAAAGGACAGTGAAAAACTCAAGGTGTTTTATTGGGCAATGTCGAAATCGAACACAAACCGCAAGCCTTATCTGTCGCCAGAAAGGAGGCCTGCTCGGTAGTCAGTTCATCAGCTGAGAGTAATTAGTTAAGAGAGAGTAATCATAAAATTTACTGGAAGAACGACATTTACTTGTACTGTAAACGAAAATTACAAGTTTCGCCATGTTTTGTGTTTTCCATGATGAAAATTAGGGAAATAATGCTGGAGAAACCTGTACAAGGACACGAAGAAAACAAAAAGAAACACGGACAGAGAAAAACTTATAAACGGACAGAAGTATTAATAAGACTGTCACTCTCTTTAAGAATATTTGTAAATACAGTACAGGTTACAGGCGTGTCAAAAACCATCAGAGAAATCAGTATCCAACGTTTTCCTGTTTACCAGTTTCTTTATGCATCTCTGCCGGGTGCATTTTTTTCTCTAATAAACATTTTCACAATTTTTGAGCTTGTAGTTAACAAGCGCCGACATTATTAACATTAAGAGATGTCAACAGACATTGTCTAGTGAAAATTTATAAATTCTTTGATTTGTTTGCTTGTTTTTGAAGATGAAAAGTTGCATGCAAAGCTGCATTGAGAAAAACCAAGCAATCGTCTCTCGACTCGGGCATGGCATGAATAAAAAGCCTAACTGTAATCCCATAATCGTGAAATCGAACCGAGGTTACATCCACACGGTACGGCAGCAGTACTAATATCCCTACTACAATACTGCAAACTACACGCTGAATTACTATAGTTCAGAGATTCCTAAAGTGTCGGGAGCATTATTAACATTAAGAGATGTCAACAGACATTGTCTAGTGAAAATTTATAAATTCTTTGATTTGTTTGCTTGTTTTTGAAGATGAAAAGTTGCATGCAAAGCTGCATTGAGAAAAACCAAGCAATCGTCTCTGGACTCGGGCATGGCATGAATAAAAAGCCTATACTGTAATCCCATAAAAGCCAACACAGAAGAGTTTTGTTTCTAATTGCACAATGACAACAAAACTAGCAGGAACACATAATTGAGGTTTCTTGTTTAACAGTGATAAAATGTTTACAAATTCTAAATTTAAAAAATGCAAAACAACACTTGAATAAATGCACTTCTACATTAAAAATCGTAAAAATCTACTTTAAGAAAAGGACTGCAGATGAATTTTAACAGCAAGAAAATAGATATCTGTTATAAAGTTGGTGACAGCTACGCATTAACAGTGATGCAAATGATCATCAATTATTCTTGAACGAAACTCTGATTTACAAATTTCATTCCTGAGAATGCTTGCTTGCCCATACACTCCGGCCTAAAAATTTAGAATCACAGTGTACGACAACAGTTTTCATAAATTTTTTAGAAATCAGCTATGACAATTAAGGTTTAGTAAAGAGGGAAAAAAAAAACACATTTGCAAATTTTAAGATTTTTTTATTTTAAGAACTGGAATATTTATAACAAAAAATATTGAAATAAATATTAACGACGACTGATTTTCCATCAAATTATCCTCCACGAGATTTTATTTACACAGATGTGCCATTTTGGCAATTAATTTTATACAGGTGTATTGACTAACACTATTCCAAGCGATCTGCAAGGTTTCCCATAAAGTTTGTGAAGATGGGAGGAACTCACGGACTTGACGGTCTCGATAAGGGGGCCCTAAACTTTTTGAAGGGAGGGCCACATAGGAATATTCAGAGTAGTAGGCGGGCCGGATCCAAAAAGTTGTCTCACATTTTATAATATCTATTTTATTAAGTAGTCAACTGTACATATACGGGGTGTCTCGAAAGTACACGGCATAACTTCAGGAATGAGTTCCTCATATGTAAGACAATAAAATATTTTATATCAACATAGTTCCGGAAATGCTTGGTTTCCGAGTTTTGAAGGTCTGTCTATGACACTTAACTGTTCACATCACATTATAGTAATTGTTCAAAATGTCCACCTTCTGCCTGAATACAGGCCTCATATCGACGTCTCATGGACTCGCGAAGACGATGCCAAATTCCTGGCATGTTTCGTATTGTCTGACAACCTGCCACAATTCGATTGCGGAGAGTTTCCACATCAGCTAAGGGAGTCGAATACACCAATGACTTTAGATGGCCCCACAAGAAGAAATCTAGTGGGTTTAAATCAGTAAGCGTGGAGGCCAAGCAGTTGGTCCACCTCTACCTATCCACCGACCAGGAAACCTTCGATTCAGGTAATTGCAGGCTAGGTGGCTGAAATGTGCGGGAGCGCCATCGTGCATGAAGTGTGTTTGTTGACGAATGATCAGTGGCGTGTCGTCCAAGAAATCAGGCATGAGGCATGTTGTTTTCCAGAAAGTTTCTGTACGCCTGCCCTGTGAGTTTGTTTGGAAGTACATGGGGCCCAAATAACTGATCACCAAAAACACCCGCCCAGATGTTGAGGCTGAACCGCTGTTAGTGATGTAATGGAAGAATTGCATGTGGGTTTTCCTCAGCCCATACGTGCTGATTGTGAAAGTTTTGGATTCCGTCTCGTGTGAACTGTGCTTCATCTGTGAATATTACTAAGGCAGGAAAGTGAGGAGTTGTACCACACTGCTGCAAGCACCACTGGCAGAACATTACTCGCGCAGGGTAATCTGCTGGTGACAAGGCCTGTACTCGTTGCAGATACAGTTGGTGTTCTCGCAACACTCTCCAAATAGTCGAACCTTGAACAACCAGTTGCATTGCTTTTCTGCGTGTGTTGATTCCAGGAGTGGCATGCACAACATCCAAAATCTCCTCCTCTGCTTCAGGAGTCGCAGATCTTGGTCGTTCTCTGTCGGCAGCACGAGGTGTAAAGGTCCCATGTTCACAAAGGTGGCGATGGATACCTTCAAACGTTTTCCTGTCTGGACATCTTCGTTCCGGGAACCTTTCGTGGTACAAACGACGAGCCTCCAGAGCATTGCCGTCCGCCAAACCGTACATAAAGTGCATATCCGCTTGCTTCTGATTTGAGTACATGGTCGGAATGGAAAACCACCTTGTTCTGTAAGTACCTTGTGATGAAGGAAATCACCTGCGGGAGATAAGACATTCCGGTTAATAATTCGGGAACCAAGCATTTCCGGAACTAAGTTGATATAAAATATTTTTATTGTCTACATATGAGGAACTCATTCCTGAAGTTATGCCGTGTATTTTTGAGACACCCTGTATATTATACCTAACGTTAAACAACATGAATAAATTTAAAGAAACTTTTCAATAATAATTATTATTGCTACTATTACAAGACACAATCATTCAATTTTTTTCATAATGGTAGAAAATTAGATAAATATGATGAATTATATGCAACTTATAAGTATTAATGAAAGCAGTGTACTTGCTTTTACTTGTTGTAATGATATTGATATTTTCGATGTTTGCTGTTAGTCTCCTTTGAACTTATAGATGAACAACAGCTAGCAGAAAATGAACTGAATAAAATAGGTAAAAAGCACGAGATGAAAATCTCCACCTCAAAAACAAAATCAATGGGATTATGTGAAAAAAACATACAAAGAGTTAAAATTGTTATTGATGAAAAAATAATTTAACTACAAACCTGTAGATTTATAGTTAAAGATCACCAAATAAATTTAGATATCCGTTAGAAATTAAAAGTAGATAACATATTAAATGACATAAAACGGTATCAGAAAAAATGGATCAGCAACATAGAAAGAATGGACCCAGAGCGAATCCAAAAATTAGCCTTTAACTACAAACCTGTAGGTTTGTAGTTAAAAGACCACCAAATAAATTTAGATATCCGTTAGAAATTAAAAGTAGATAACATAGTAAATGACATAAAACGGTATCAGAAAAAATGGATCAGCAACATAGAAAGAATGGACCCAGAGCGAATCCAAAAATTAGCCTTTAACTACAAACCTGTAGGTTTGTAGTTAAAAGACCACCAAATAAATTTAGATATCCGTTAGAAATTAAAAGTAGATAACATAGTAAATGACATAAAACGGTATCAGAAAAAATGGATCAGCAACATAGAAAGAATGAACCCAGAGCGGATCCCAAAATTAGCCTTTAATTACAAACCTACAGGCAAGAGAGATGTGGGTCGACCAAGACAACGATGGCGAGATCAAGACCACCTCCAAGAGCTACAACGGAACAGGTCTTAAAAGACCTAAGCCGGACCAAGTTCATGATGATGATGATGCTGTTAGTCTTGAGCGATTGTTTTTATTTTGCTTTTCATCCTTGAAAATATCAGGTGGGGGAGAAAAATTCCTCGCGGGCCGGATTTTGGGGATCCATAGTCTAGATGATCCCATAAAAGCTCTATTTAAGTCATTCGTTTGGGATGGCCACACAATAATTTTCAATTCCCCTCCTGTTGCTAGAATGCCCCTGCACCGCTTAAAACTGTGCTTCGGGTCATTGTCTTGTTGTAATATAAATTTCGTTCATAAAGTCGAAGTCCACAGGATATTGCATTATGTTCAAGATTGTTTTTATAGCCGTCATAAAATTCATTCAATTCAGACAATATCACCCACTCCATTTAAATAGAAGCAATCCCAGATCATGGTGGAACCACCAACATGCTTGACTGTAGGGTAAACAAAGCAGCACTTTTTTTTTTTTTTTAGTTGATCGTCTTACATAAACTCTACGCTTGGATCCAAAAATTTCAAATTTGGATTCACCCGTCCACAGCACGTTTTTCTACTTTTTAATCATCCAATGTTGATGGTTCTTAGCAGATGCCAGCCGTGTCTTTCAAATTTTTCAATTTTCAGGTGTTAGTAAAGGTTTTCGAACCGCTACACGACTATGAAGTCCTGCTTGTTTAAGATGAAGTTTTAAAGTAGATGTAGACACGGTGCAGCAAATCGTAAATTGCGTTTACAGTGTTATGATCTTCCATTGTTATGCGCGGCCGTCCTGATCGTGGTTATTGCTTTAAGCCGCCAGTCTCCTTGAATAGTAGAATGGTAGTTTGCACCCCTTTGAAGGAAACATATCATGGAATAACTGTTTGTTATTTGGTTTTTTTTTTTAGGAGCATTAGCAACTAAGGCCATATTGCTCCGGGATATACGGTGGTCATTCCATGACCTTTCCGCATTCTCCATATTTGGTGGTGACGGGCTCGAACCCCGGTCTAATCAAGAAGCGTGTGCTACGCACTGCTGCTCCTTCCCACCTGGCTATGGAGGCGCCTATGGAATAACTGTCTTTATACATAGTTATAATAGCACTTCTTTTTTTTTTTTTTAAATCAAGAACACTCAGTTCCTTATTTCTTGCCACGTTTATCGCGAAACACAAAACTTACCAAATCTTTTTGAACGACGGGTGTTCGATTTTTATAAGTTACAGCTCTTACTCCTCAATATATATCACTCGAAAAGAATCATTTACAATCCTCTACAATATTGAAACAATGCTCCCAGTTTCTAGAATATTCTAGAATCATCTACAATGTTCTACCACCTCCAGGAGTCTTCTATACCTTTCTGAAATATTCTCGAATTTTATAGAAATTTCTTAAATATTAAGTTTTTTTACGTAATAAAAAATATATTAATAAATATTAGTAAACAAGTTTTTCCTATTTTAATAAAAACTTTGAAAATTAAAAAAAAATGAAATGTGATTCCAACCTTTTAGGTGGGATTGCACATTTAAAAATATGTTTTCTCCATCTCACTGTATACTTTACAGATCTAGTACTCTGCTCCAGCGAGCAACCTGAAAACTTTCCTCGGTACTGAATACTAGCTCTTCAGAGGGCTGAACAAGAACTCGTCCCAACCATTTACCATCTCTAGGACCATTCTACTTTCCAACCTCAGTATTTCGCCTTGGAAACAAATAATAACCACAAGGAATATGTTCACATTAGCTCAACTGCTAACAGGAAGATTGGATGCTCCCAGCATAAACTGTTTGTCGGACTCTCATACGGATCTCTCCAGCTGTCCAGGCAAATTAAGCCTGGACAGCTTACCCAATTACAGCACCAAAAAAAAAAAAAAAAACTTTCTAATCAACTAAGAATTGAATCATACATAGACACGACAAGACCTACAGGTTTCAAGTCTTCATCAAGTCTTACCGTCTCATGCCACTTTAATGAATATTTACTAGATAAAAACAGCTGGAAATTTTTAATTACTCTGCATCTGGAACTGAACTGTGAAATTTTCCGTAATGTACCACGGCATGAACTTAAGATAAAGATTTGCACAAAAGGGCATTAAGTTATCACACCATTATTAAAAATATTTTCTGATTACTCTGAATGACAATCTAAGAAGTTAATACCCATGGACTATGTAACTTCTTTATCATGGGAGTCTGCTTGATACTTATGCACATAATCCTCAACTTTCTAGCCGATGGCTGTCCTAGGTGTATCTCTTCAAGAGAGAAATAAATTATTAATAATAATAATTTAATTTCTGTCAACACGGTAATTTTTTGTGAACAAAATTCGCAAGAATGCAGGTCTACACGGCTCGAGGACAGCATGCGGCCCTCCGGTTTTGTGCGGCTGAAAGAAATATTCTTCATGAGTTAACGCTTTCCTCATAATTCTATAACCTTTCTCCTAACGTTTTCGTCTTTAAATTCCTTAGAAAAGCAGCGAATATTGTAAAAAATGTTTTACGAAAAGGGATACCGAATATTTCGTGTAATTTTTCAATTGATTTCACATGAAATTTAGTAAATAAATTTTTTGTCAGGGGCAAATTCATTAAACTTTTCTAATTTTGGTATTTTAGTCTCCGGGGGGGGGGGGAAATAAAGAAAAAAGCTAACGTAGATACTGTACGTAGGCGCAACTATAAAGAAGAATTATAAATTAAAGATCTTTAGAATTCTTCCATGTAATAAAAATATTTAACATATCCCGCTGTTTATTATTTTTATATCAGTTTAAGTTTGAGTTTTTCCCCCACCAACATTGCTGTATATCTGGGATTGCCAAATTGCGGTATGCAAGCTAGTGCAAACTGGTAAGTGAGAGTACAAAAAAACGAAACGATCAATTATTAAAAATTTATACAAAGAATTTAAGAAAGAAAAAATTGTGTAATATTAACAATAATAATAATAAAAAATGACAATCTTTCCATATATGTGAGAAGTCTCATTTTTCAGACAAGTTTATGTCATTAAATATATATACAGAAACCATACTAACTCAATCCTCACTTATACTTAAATTAACCAAGAATACGTATCTGAATGCAGAACAGAAAAGTTTTGTTTAATAAAATAAGTTCATGCATTGCACCAAAATTTTTATTGCACTGCAGGTACTTAGTACACTACGACGATGCCAAAATGCTAACGACCAATAAAAAAAATAATAATAATAATAAAAAATTACACACACACACATATATACTGGTGTGCAAATTTTAAGGACCAACACTATTTCTAAAGGTTACAACCACAAAATCAAACGAAACATGCTGCGGCGATTTGCATAACTGTGGCCATTCAGTAGAAAGCTGGTCCACATGCAAAAATTTGAATTGTGATGAGAAGGCTCACATAAACAGATAAAAGCAGCAGTTATGTCCAAATTACCGAATGGTGAGCACGATTGTTACAGACGTTCGATTGGTTTCATACAGTGCTACAGACAACAAAATGGCCAGTACACAACATCTGGATGACTTTAACCGGGGTCGAATAATTGGGAAGCTCGAGGAAGGTCGAAGTGCGAGGAGTGTGGCTGCAAAGTTCGGTATCGCCCATAGCATCATCTCACGTGCGTGGTCGGCCTTCAGAACGACAGGTACAGCTGTTCGAAAGACCAGTGGTGATCGTTCACGAAAAACAACGCCCAATGATTACCGCTATACAGGGTGTCTCAAAAATACACGGCATAACTTCAGGAATGAGTTCCTCATATGTAGACAATAAAAATATTTTATATCAACATAGTTCCGGAAATGCTTGGTTCCCGAATTATTAACCGGAATGTCTTATCTCCCGCAGGTGATTTCCTTCATCACAAGGTACTTACAGAACAAGGTGGTTTTCCATTCCGACCATGTACTCAAATCAGGAGCAAGCGGATATGCACTTTATGTACAGTTTGGAGGACGGCAATGCTCTGGAGACTCGTCGTTTGTACCACGAAAGGTTCCCAGAACGAAGATGTCCAGACACGAAACCGTTTGAAGGTATCAATCGCCACCTTTGTGAACATGGGACCTTTACACCTCGCGCTGCCGACAGAGAACGACCAAGATCCACGACTCCTGAAGTAGAGGAGTGGACCAGCCTGGCCTCCACGCTCACTGATTTAAACCCACTAGATTTCTTCTTGGTGGCCATTTAAAGTCATTGGTGTATTCGACTCCGGTAGCTGATATGGAAATTCTCCGCAATCGAATTGTGGTAGGTTGTGAGACAATACGAAACATGCCAGGAATTTGGCATCGTCTTTGCGAGTCGATGTGAGGCCTGTATTCAGGCAGAAGGTGGACATTTTGAACAATTACTATAATGTGATGTGAACAGTTAAGTGTCATAGACAGACCTTCAAAACTCGGAAACCAAGCATTTCCGGAACTATGTTGATATAAAATATTTTTATCATCTTACATATGAGGAACTCATTCCTGAAGTTATGCCGTGTATTTTTGAGACACCCTATATAATCCTACAGGCCAAGAAGGACCGACACCACACAGCGGGATCCATTGCAAACCATCTGCGCAGGAGCACAGGACGCAGGATATCGCGATTTACTGTGGCCAGGCGACTCCACAAAGGTGGATTGTTTGCCCGACGACCAGTACTCCGTGTCCCTTTAACGCCTGCCCGTCGGAGACACCGTTTACAGTGGTGCATCGAACACAAGGACTGGACAGCAGCGCAATGGGGGTAAGGTACTCTTTACTGATGAGAGGAGATCCAGTCTCAGCAGCGATTCTGGACGTTAGCTAATCTGGCGAGAGGTTGGCACACAGTATCACCCTGCAAACATCGCTGAAAGGAATCGATATGGCGGTCGAGGAGTTCTCGTCTGGGGAGGCGTTATCTTGGATGGACGTACACAACTCCAGATACTGGAAGGCGGTACTGTAACTGGTGCACGCTACTGTACTGAGGTAATTCTTCACCATGTGCATCTGTTCCGAGGTGCCATTGGCCCCAAGTCGGTGTTTATGGATGATAACGCCACACCCCATCGCACTGCAGCTGTTGATATGCTTTTGGAAAGTGAGGACATTGTTCGTATGGATTGGCCTGCCCGTTCCACCGATCTAAATCTTATCGAACACATATGGGACGCTCTGGGGAGACGCCTAGCGGCATCTCCACACCCACCAGAAAACGTTCACCAGCTGCAGATGGCGCTGAGAGAGGAATGGACGATGTTACCGCAAGAACATATCAACAACGTTGTTCTAAGTATGGACAGGCAGTGCAAGGCTTGCATCAACTTAGGGGTGGCCATATCCCCTACTGAGGACCACCTCTTTGTTCCATATTTGGCAGCGATGCATCTGTATCATGGCAGCCAGTGCTATGTTGCCATTTTTGAATAAAGTCCCTCTGTACCGTATTATTTTCGCTGTTGTGTCGGTGTTGCTTACTTCATCATTTCTGTACCTCACGGTTCCTTTGGTATGCTTTTCCCATATCCAGGCCGCTCCTATGAGAACCTGACTGGTCCTTAAGTTTTGCACACCAGTGTATATATATATATATTTATTTATTTATTATTTTTTTTTTTATAGAAGAGGAGGCTCAACGCACAGAAAAATAATTCAAAACAACCAATATTTCGAATTATCCAAACTCCACTATATACACTGGTGTTCAAAGAAAGTGCATCACCCCTTAAAATTGTAATTGTCGTCCGAATAACGTAAGTATTTGGCAACATTTTTTACAGATTGCATCAGATAATATTGACACGCGTAGGTAATGCCGTAAAATTACATCAGCTATATAAGCACTCTCTGCAAAAGTTGCAGTCATTCTTTGCTTGTGTCAGGATTGCGAGTTACGTGCAGTTGACGCCACGAAGAAAGAGTGCTATTGTTGCTTTACGTGAGGAAGGATGTTCTCCCCGTCATATTGCTTATATAGTGTCTTGTAATCAGTCGACAGTGAGTAGATTTCTTTCTAAACTCAAGAATACTGGTTCTGCTGATAGGAAAAAAGGAACCGGACGCAAACAAGTCTCTACGCCAAAATAGGACCGTGTTTTGAAGCGCTCATGCCACATGATAGTGCCGTCTGAGCTGAAAAGAGAATGGGAAGAACATACAGGAGTGGTGGCATGTGCAGTAACAGTCAGAAGACGCCTCTTCAAAAGTGGCCTTGTAGCCCGTCGTCCTAAGAAGAAGTCTCTCCTCACACAAAAAATGAAAAAGGCCCGATTAATTTGATGTAAGGAGCATGTCAAATGGACCCCCCGTGTAGTGGAAGTCAGTTATTTTCTCAGATGAGAAGAAATTCAACCTGCATGGCTCTGATGAGAGACAAACGATTCGCCGTAGACGTGGTGAAGAATACCATCCAGACTGTATGGTGTCTACAGTGAAATTCCGTACCAGCCAAATGATATAGGGGTCCATTTCGTATCGCGGAGTAGGTCGCCTGCAGTTTATAAAAGGTTCCGTAAATGCGAATGGATACCTGGCTACATCGGAAGGGAAATTGCTGCCAACTATTAGAGAGACCATTTCAACCTGCCAAGTAACTGCATCTTTCAAGATGACTCTGCTCCTTGTCATCGGGCGAAAAGTGTAAGGAGGCACTTCTGTAGTTACTTTAGCTTCATTTCTGCATTCGAGGTTCGACAGTAATGTGTTTACATTTGTTACAGGAGAAAAAAATGGTTGGAAGAATGGTCCATTACAACTTTTAGTTGGCCAGGAAACAGCCCGAATCTGAATCCTATAGAGAACTGTTGGCATCGTGTGGAAACTGCAGTTGCCAGATTCCACACGATGCCAACCATACTGTCATCAGAGCGAGAGGCGGTTCAACTAAATATTAGTTTGCACCTGGTGAACTTTTCATTTTGTTTTCCATTTAAAATGATAAACTGAAGCAAATTGAGGGCTTCTGATAACATTTCGGCCATAATTGTCGTGTTTACCAAAACTGTTGTATAAAGTTTGCAAATGTTCATTTTGGAATATTTTGAGAGCACCTGTCAAATATTACTTAGCATTGCATTAACTATTAATAAATATCTTTTGTTTATATTTCTATTTGTGATGCTAGTCCATTAATGTAGCATACCATCGCGAAAAAGGGTTAGAAATGTGAAATTCCTAGGTGATGCATTTTCTTTGAACACCAGTGTATTTACAAACAGTTATTACTAAAAAGAGTAATACGACTATGTGTATAAATTCAATACAAAAAATCAAAGCGTTAAAAATTAACGTAAAGTTTTCAGAATCTCTGGAATCCCTTTGCGAAACCCTATGGTTTCGCGGAACGCACTGAAAACCATTGTGCTAGAATAGTTCCCGAACCTTGGACATTTCTTAGTTCGTATTAAAGTATTGTTATGATATCTCAGAAACCCTCATGGCAGACTTCTACGTTTTTTACCACTAGTATGTATATTAAGAAACAAAAACAACCATGACAAAATTGTAAAAGTTATCTGTCTTATTAAAAATCACATGGAACCCCAGTAGGGAAATTGTAATTTGGCCAGATTAAGCGATTTGCATAAATTATTTTATACAGTTTTGACCTGGTTAATTCAGCAGGTGAAATATTAGTTACACAGTTTCGTCCGGATTAGCAAATAACCTTAAAGTAAACAGTTCAAAAGAGAGGTGGGATTTACTCTTTATAATTTAAATGTTTTTAATTCAATCATATATATCACGTACTACAGCTGGTTTTGTAGTTCAGTAGTTTCATTAGTTCCGTTCATTGATTAAATAAAATAGGGAAAACGTAACTGTGCAAAAAAAAGTGTTAGTAAGCTGGCGAAAGTACACTGAAAGGACAGAATTCATGGGATACCTGGTTCCTGAGCAACGCGAAGCTGTCATCCCTCTTGCTAGTGGACGAACCCACCGCTTGGCAGGTATATAGATACACTGCATTAACGTAGACGGTAATTCGATGTTAGTATGGATAAACTACGTGAGTTAACAGACTTTGAAAGAGGGATGATAGTTGGTGCCCAAAGCATGGGTCAGAAATTGCACTATCCCTGTTTGACAGCATCAGGAGTGTATCGGGAATATGCCATTTCCGGAATAACATCTCATCGTGGTCAGTGCTGTGGGTGGATAAACGTGACCGTCAACGTCTGTTTCGCATTCTTTCAGCCAACAGAGAGCGACAGTGGCACAAATCACCGCCGACTTCAACGAGGTGTGAGAAACGTCTCCACCAAGACCATCAGACGATCATTAGCCGCAATAGGTTACGGGAGCCGCCGACCCACCAGAGTCCCATTGCTAACACCACGACACAGGACTCTACGCCTCAACTGGGCGAAAGAACATCGGCACTGGACCTTGGATGATTGGAGACGGGTCTCCTGGTCTGATGAGTTTCGTGAGCGGGCGGGAGGGTGCGTATCTGATGGAAACCGCACGAAGCTATGCACCCGTCACGTCAACAAGGAACTGCTCAGGCAGGTGGACAATCGGTAAAGGTCTGGGGCGTGTTCAACTGGCACACGTTGGGACCTCTGGTACTTCTAGTCACATCGCTGAACGGTCCAGATTATGTGTCCATCCTTGCAGACCATCTGCATCCTCCCTTCATGGTCATTGTGCACCCACAAGGCAATGGACTCTTCCAGCAGGACAATGCGCCTCCCCACAGAACCCTGGTGACTAGAACATGGTTCGAAGAGCATTCCGTATATTTTACCACCATGGAATGGCCTCCCCGTTCACCGAAAATGAACCCTGTGGAGCATCTTTGGGGTGCTGTGGAAAGGTCCGTTCGAGCTTTGGATCCTCAACCCAGGACGGAATTATGGACAGCAGTCCAGCAAGCATGGATGGAAATACCTGTGCAACGCTTTCGTGAACTAGTGGACTCAATGCACCGCTGTGTGACTGCCCTTATCCGGGCGAAAGGTGGACCTACCCGTTACTTGGTAGGTATTCCCATGATTTCTGTCGACTCAGTGTACTATTAATCGTTAATAACTTTAAATATTTCTTAATGATACGCAAATTACAGGTGTAAATAAATTGACATGTCGAATACCTAACTGAAGTTTAATGAAAATATCAAGTCGAAAATTATACAAGTTGCAGAGTGGGTATATATGCTACATCCAGAGTGTTATTAGTCGAATTAGAGAAAAATACCTTAAGAGTTAAATTATTCAGTATGACTACAAAGAAATAACAATGTTATAACATGAAAATTACTTTAGTTTTAAGATTTATACCTTGATTTATTTATTAATTAATATGCCATTTTGTATTTTATTATATTATTATTATTATTTATTTTTTTTTGTAAATTTATTTATACCTTGATTTTAAAAAGTCTTTCTTTCCCTACCTCTCTCTCTACAAAATTGCTATGGCGTGTAAATATGTATCATATTTTATCATATGAATGAAAAAAAAAAAACCTGCAAACTGTCATTCATCAGTCGCGTTTATCTCATTAACTAAAGGTCATCTGATTAAGGTCGGTTTTTCCATCTGCCTTTAACAATTAATATCTACGAAAACTACATATTGTATTTTGGAATACTATATATTGTGTGGTTAAAAACATATCACCATGTACGGTCAATAATTTACCTGTTGACGGAAAATGGCATCACCCTCATCCCCTCACCGCCCCAGGTAAAAAAAAATCTTGTCCGAATGAAACTGTAGGTTTCCTGCTTACCCATCTCATAGAAAATGATTAAATAAGGATTATCGAACGAAGCTATAGGTGCCATCCCCACAACAAGTGCTGACAGAATCCAGTTTCCTAATACAGTACAGTATTTGATTTGGTGGTAAAACTAAAAGGTTCAACATCCGTAACAATTGCTTCTGTATATGGTTCTGTTGTGATTCATAATAGTTAAAAAAAAATACCGCGCTTTGGATAGTTTATGCAACCAAAGCATTAAAAATATGTTTAAAAAAAAAAAAAAAAAACTTGGTACACATTTATACACAAATAGATATACGCTAACATGCCTATCTCCCAGCAGGGTGACTGAGACATGCTATAGTGACAGTTGCTCCTCAGGCAGCATCGCGAGATTTGCGAGCGAGGTTCGAGATTTCACGTAGCCGTGAGGCGAAATAAAGCTTTACCAGGAGAAGCTGCTCTTGTGTTTGCTGTCAGTTCAATCGCTAGTGATCGTGCAGCAAGCGGCGACGATAGCTGTAACTGCGTGTTGTGTTTTGCGCCTCTCGCTTATCTTATTTTAAGCTTTCGCGTGTCCACACGCCATTTTGAGAAGCTACGTTCGACAGTATATCGCTACCATGACCACTGAAGAAGCTCCCGCTACGGAAAATGACTATTCTGCATCCACTAACCCCACTGCAACTCCAAACGCAAACACCACGCCTACTACTAAACCTGCGGCGGCTGCAACTAGACCAGCTGTCCACAAAACCGATTACGAGAAGGATATTGTGTATCTGTACCAGTTCTGCAGGACCCCTACGATTCCATCACCCTCCCCATTTTGTCTGAAGGTGGAAACATGGCTGCGAATGACGGGATTGAAATATGAGGTAAGTTAAACAATTTTCAATCTTCAAGGGAGTGTTAATGAATAAAAATGTGGTGTGGGCAAAGAAGATATATTTAAATCAAAACCTTTATGGAGTTGCTGCTAATTCGAATTGAGCCTTCTCAATAACAGCAAGACTCCTACATATGTTTCACTGCAATATTTACGTGACCCTTCGCATCGATAAATTTTGTGTTACGATGATACCTCCTAAGAAAACTGTAGAATAAGCTAGTCGATATAGGAACTAATATTTTGCAGTAAATGGATGATTATAGCTTCCCAATTACGAAGTGAAGCGTATACAATTTTTTTTTTTTTTTTTTTTAATTGTACGGAAAAATAAAATTAGATGGACAACATGTAGCCATTTAAGCCAAACAGCGCATTACTGATTAATTCACGAAGAACAAATGGCGAAAGAAGGGCTCCTTTGGATAACGTGAAAGTAGGATCATTGAACCCAAGATCGTATTCTATTCTGTGTAATTAACGTTTTCTACATGGGAACTTGGTTTCTGAAAATTTGATGCTAGTTCAAATAAATGTGCATCTTTCATCGGTTTATAAAAAATAAATTGCTTTCCGTGCAAATTTTTAGCCATATTTAACTTAAAAAAAACTATATCAGGGACGACGAACCTGAATCCAATTCTTAACACATTACTAATATTACTGGTACTCTGTTTCGAAAAGGTTGGTCATCCTGTGTTTACTTCATCGGTGTGTAATGTAAGATTACCTTCCTTAATTGAATTTATTTGTTGCTTGTTTGAACAACCAAACATTTAAAGATTTCAGTGCAATATGAAGTGTCATTTTGTATGGAACAATAGAGATTCTGGTCTTTTGTGTATTATTTTCATTCTAGTTTATTAATACGTCTCGTGGCACAGTTTTAAAACTGTGCTAGTGAGAATACGGAGCCTGTCATTTAGCCCTGAGACCTGTTCTGCCGTGTCCTTTTTGTCAGAATTGATGAGCATGCGCCATGCTATGCTGGTTGGAAAGTCTTCTTTAACCTAACAGCCCTTGTCAGAAATCTGGTAAAAAGCTTTTAGTTGCTGCTTTATTTTTGAGTTAAGGGTGGGTAGAAAATGGCAATTACAAAAGGCTTCTTTTTTTTCCCCCCTTTACGTCTGAAAACATGTTTCACTTATTTATAAAGCATATACTATTTCACTAATAAGATATCAATGTTTTAGGGAGGGGAAATAAATTGATTGCTGACAGTTACAAAACCAGTTTAACTGCATTCACAGCAAAGAATGTTTTATAAAATTTTCCTAATTCTGTATGTAATATCGTATTACATCCAACATATTTATTCTCTCTAAATAAAGAGCAACTTCCGTCCATGGCCGTCTAAGAGAATAAACAAAATTTATTTGTACGCTAGTCTTCAGTGTGAATTTGGTTTATATTATCTGTCCTGAAAACTGCATATCCATGGAGAATCGAGAGAGTTCACCTTAATTTCACTAATTTCCTTAATTAGTTGTTGGAATACATTTTTCTGCGTTCAACATTTAACTCGCTTGTGAAAAAGCGGCCATCATGTGGCGACAGCAAAGCAAGGTGTGCTAAAAGCAGGTAGCTTCAAATCAGGTCAGTGTCGAAGTCAATCGAAAGTACTCTCCGTGACCTATCAACACAGTGGCGCTGAAACGGGAAATCGCGACTTCGATGCAATATTTTTGAAAAATCAACAAAAAGAAGGGCGCAAGTGAAATTTTAAACAATTTAAATGGAAGTCGCGAGTTAAAATGTATGTATACTAAAAAGTGGGGGGGGGGATAAAGCTCCATTTGAATACAGAAAATTTAATTAAAAATTGTTTATACTCCTACGACCAGAGGACACCAAAAGGAGTTAAGAGCTTCTCAACTAGTTTAACACTAAGCAACATTTTAACAACAGGTTGTGTATTTTTTCTTGAACGTACCGGCTTGATTGTAATATGCGTATTAGCGTCGTTACATGTTGCCACAGCGGCTTAATTTAACTTAGCATTCAAACCGATTAAGATATATATGATACTAAATCCGAGGTAGAAGTTGTTAAAATTTTAATGTTTAAATTTGTGGTTGCCTCTCACTTTTTTTTTTTTTTTTGATGCGCCCAAACTCCTTGAATTTGGGCCCATTAAAATTCTAAATCACTGATAAACACTTAAGTCTTAATCAGTGATTCAAAAAGCTCAAGGTGAGGAGGAGTAAATACAGTGATTAATCAACCAAGCACCCCTTTTTCAACGGATTTCTTTTCCTCGCTTTATTTGGAAAGACCTTCACTTACCCCAATCATTCTGAAGGCACCACAATTTTTTTTTTTTTTTTTTTTTCCTTTACTAAAAAAAAGCAAAACTGGGTACTGAAATTGTCATGCTTGCCTTGCCTTATACTAGGTCACTACTCTGAACCCAAAATAAATAAAATAATCCATGCACTATCCAGAACAAGATGGAAAGTAACTCCTCTTTTTCTTTCCCTGGTATTCATCCTCGTGCTTGCTTTCTCTTGAATTAAATGGTTTAATTCAATGAGTGTTTCCTATACATAGAGGCGGTGCTTTTTTTTTTTTTTTTTTGGAACGGTACGGCGTACCGGCACCTTTTATTAACAGTGACATTTGGATGCTGTACACTTCGAAATTTATAATATTCCGCAAAATGTTTTCACGCGTTTAGCTAATTTTCAAATAAGCTTAGTTATTCAACTAAATTTGCAATTTTTCATGTCTATTGTTAAGATATTTTCTATATAAAACTTTAACAATTTTTAGAATTCTAAATGACTCAGTCGAACTTCAGTTTAACGAACTCCTTTTATAGCATTTTTTTTTTGTAATTCCCCTTGGAAATTACATTTAAAATAGTTTCCGTTGAGCGAAGATTTTTTTTTTTTTTTTTCATATAACGAACGGCTTAGGAGAGACTTAACTGGGTACGCACTTCTGGCCTTCAGGCAATTTAGGATATTAGTGCTGCTGCTAAGCAAGAATTGAGAGAGCTAAAGGGAATTACCATTCTACAACTTAAGGATACTTTGTAAAACCTGTCCCACATACGGAGAAGTCGCGCTGCTCAACAGTGAGCAGATCAAGGGATATTCCCAATGGGTTCTGGTTCAATTCCTACTGCTGTAGCGTCCAACCTTTTCCCGCACAGGGGCTATATTCAAAGTTAGATTTTTTTTCGGGGGCTGCAGCGAGTGATTTGAGAATTAGTGCGTTACATTTTCCATATCTTGTTACATGCAAAAGGAAGTTTCTGTTTTCATGTTACCGTTTTTATTTTTTATTTTTAGGCTATGTATAAAAAATACAAATTGCCAATACTTTTATGTGTAACAAATCCGTCACTATTTTATTAAAATCATAAAAATGACTTTTTCAAAAAAACCTTACTTTTGCCTTTAAATGCTCACTTTAGAAAACTTAAAACCCGAAAGGTTCAATGCTTAAGATGAATGAATATAAGGTGAATAAATAAAAATAATGATTAACCGAAAATTTTATTAAGTACAATACAAGATTACACTTACAAAACAAAACATTTAATGATATATATAATTAATATATATTAATACATATATCATTAAATGTTTTTTGTAAGTGTAATCTTGTGTTGTACTTAATAAAATTTTCGAATATTTTCAATTTTAGGTTAATCATTATTTTTATTTATTCACCTTATATTCATTCATCTTAAGCATTGATCCTTTCGGGTTTTAAATTTTCTAAAGTGAGCATTAGGAGCGAGAGTGATTTAATTTTACTTCGACAAATAATCATCTGTTTCGCGGAAGTGCGTTATCCACATTTTCCGTAAATTTTCCCTGTCTATGTTTACATGGTCACAGTAGCTGAATATCCGAATGACAACTTCATTTTGGAAAGTTGAAAAGAAAAATTAAAATGTAAGAACTAGTGACAATATCGATGACGAGAGAAGGTAAATGAGGACAAAGGTATTAAACCTTTTAAATGTTGGCATTTGGTGAAAATGAAACTTCATTTAACTGAAGTTAAATGAAAGAGAAATTCGTCGATTTCGAGAATACCTAATCGAAAAGACGTTTTCGGAAAAATTGAAGGGCATTTGATGAATGCTCAGAGTACGATACCAATTTCATCAAGTGAATGTGAACGAAGATTTTCACAAATGAATCCGATCGTCAGCCCCAACCAGAGCGTCGTTGATGACAAAAACAATTTCTTCACTACAATTTCTTAAAATTGTAGGCCCACTAGTGACACTTCGATCCAACAAACCTGTCGATTCGTGGCTGCTTCGGAAATGTCATTCAGCAACAGACACAAACAGATGAAAAGAAGTCGGCATAGTGTGTTGGATAGGAACTCAATAAAAATTTTGGAATATTCTATAAAAACTTTTTATTATGAAATATTGTTACTTATTTTTTACACATTTTACCTAATTTTTTTATATACTTGAATAATAAATTTATGCTTAATATACTTAATTTGTAGTTCTTATTCCAAAAACTTTGTTACTAAAGTAACAATATCAGGAAATACTTTTTTAGAGTACAGCACTGTACTTCTCAATTTTTCCCTGATAGCAAAGAATAAGTACCGGCACTGCTTTTTTTTACAAAAAAAGCACTGCATTGAGGTAAAGCAGACATCTTTTAAGGAACCTGCCTCCTCTGTTTATATATAAAAATGTTCTTGTTTATACTTATTCTAAGTCAGTGGAACTTACAATTAATTTACACGATCCAGTATTTAGCAGTCACGAGCTTGAACTCCGGACCACTCAAACACAGGTGCATTACCGTACTGTTGTTTGCCCGCTCAGCTATAAAAGCCTTTACTGTCACAAAAAATTATCCTAGCGCGAAAATCCAATGGTTCGCGATATCGCAGTAGTTTTCAAACTGAAATATCGCCACTCCTAAAACGATACGTATGTAGACATGTGCACTCCCGGCTAAATTTTGGAATCATGTTTCATTTTTCTTTTCAAAGTTCCTATTAAAATAGGGCCAACTGGTTTACCAATTTTTTTTTTTTTTATTGAAGTCTCGTTTCATTTTTCTTAATTAAAAAGTTCCTATTAAAATACCAAGTTGTTTTACCAATTTTTATTAAAGTATTTTTTTTATTATGTAAACAAACAAAATTAAGAAATTTGAAATATATTCTAGAAAGATGTAGAAGATTTCTGAATGTGGGCGCATTCATAGTGAGTAAGAGCTGTAACTTATAAAAATTGAACATGCGTCATTCAAAGAATTAGTAGTTTCGCGATAAACGTGGCAAGAAATAAGGAACTGAGTGGTGATAAAAGAACTGCTATTATAACTATGAATAAAGAAATGTTATTCCATGAGATATTATTCAAAGTACAGTACAGTATTAGCAAAAAAAAAAAAATTTCGTTTAAAGGGGTACAAACTACCATTCGACGATTCAAAGAGAGCGGCAGTTTAAAGGATAGACCACGATGAGGACGTCCGCGAGTAACAACGGAAGTTGCTACGCGCGGACGAAACAGGTGCAGCAAATCAATCCATGATTGATTTGCTGCACCTGAAATTAGAGCCGAGTTCAACAGGAACAGAGAACCTCCCGTGTCTACATCCACTTTAAAACTTTGTCTTAAACAAGCAGGACTTCATAGTCGTGTAGCTGTCCAAAACGGTTTACGGAAAAGTGGCCCCCCGCATTTCGCCCCAGTAGATAATGAGTACGCTACAGAAATATAAATACTGTATAGTCAACTCTCGATAACTCGAATTTTTATTGAAGTCCCAGCCCCTTTAGTGGAGATTCCATGTTAAACTCCCTGGGTTTGTGAAAAACGTTCCACCTGCAAAGGGCGTGTTTGGAAGGCTCAGTTGTGAAAGTCGTAACTAAACAAACACTCAAACTGCAAGGTCGGAAGCATTGCAATTGATTGGTCAAATACGGCAACATGCAAAAACCACGAACGAACGGCCACAGCAAATTGTTGCATCAGTTATTGCAGAGGCTCATGCCAATGTCACGGCATTACTTCCTAAAAAGGATTCACTTAAACGAACCATTCGTCATGTTGAACGAACAATGGTACTTCTGCTTTACCGAGCAATCTCCAGGACCTAATAATTCCACAAAATTATCAAGAAATTATTATCGATGGCAATGTACATCAGTTTTTAATGTATGATTCTCAGGACGAACTGCTCCCGGGTCGCATGCTTATTTCTTCCACTAGTAACAATCTTCAGTTATTGGCGCGTAGCCAGGAGTGGTTTTCTGATGGAACTTTTAACACGGTACCCACGCATTTCCAGCAGCTTTATACAATTCATGTGGTTCAATTCAATGCAGTTATTCTAGTGGCCTACGCACTTCCAAACAAAACTCGTGCCACATACGTCAAGCTGCTTCAAGAAGTTAATCTCCAACCCCAACGACTTATTACAGATTTCGAACAAAGTGCCATGCAAGCCTTCCAACAAGAATTTCCTGGTATTGTAAATACCGGTTGTTTTCTCATCTTTCCCAAAGCGTTTGGCGAAAGGTACAGAATGAAGGTTTAAAAGCTCGATACGAACAAGACCATGAATTTGCTCGTTGGATCCGAATGATTCTGGCATTGG
Source organism: Mastigoproctus giganteus (assembly GCF_048544385.1). Classification (NCBI taxonomy): domain Eukaryota; kingdom Metazoa; phylum Arthropoda; class Arachnida; order Uropygi; family Thelyphonidae; genus Mastigoproctus; species Mastigoproctus giganteus. Next base: position 106,602,698 of record NC_143576.1, on the reverse strand, counting down.
CATTTATTCCTCCTGCTAACGTTCTTCAAGCATTTGAAGATTTAGTTGAGGCTGAGTTCCCCATTGAAGCTATGGTGATTGCAAACTACTTTAAAGATACATATACTGGAAGAAGACAAAGGAGAAGCCGGCAATTACCCATTTTTGCCATCGAATTGTGGAATGTTTACACACGAACACTGAATGATCAGCAACGTACCAACAACGGCGTGGAGGGGTGGCACAGGGGATTTCAGGAATCTTGTGCTACTTTATTCCCAAATATTTACCGATTCATTGATTCTTTAAAGAAACAAGGGCTGCACAATTTCGAAATTACATAACTAATTGCCGGTGATTCAAGCAATCAAAGAAACAAGTATGCTGCAATTTCTGCTAGAATCAAAAGAATAGTCCAAGATTCTTTAAAGAAACAACTTCGAGTTTTAAACAATAATATGCATTTATTCTATGATTGATTACCTTTTGATTTAATTACTTTACCCTTGATTGATTACCTTTTTGATTCATTCTATTAAAACAAAATAAATTAGAATTAATAAAAATTAAGTGTATTATTTACATTTTTATAGCCCATCTACTGGGGGCGAAATGCGGGGGAAACTTTTCCTGATCCCGTCCAAACCCCTTATTAAAATCGAAGAAATTGAAAGAAACCGATGGTTTGGGATAAGAGCCAAACATTTGAACAACTAAAGATTGGCAAAATGTATGTGGACGAATGAATCAAAATTTAAATTTTTTGATCAAAACGTTTGTGAGACTAACTGAAGGAAAAATGGTGTCATTGTTTAAGCATATTTGGGTGACATCATCAGAATTGAAGGAATTGTAAGAAAAGAAGGCTATAAAAACAATCTTGAACATAAAGAAATATCTCTGGACTTCGACTGTGTGGAAGTAATTTTATATTACAAGACAATTATCCGAAACACAGCTGTAAGCTGTTCTGGAACTTATTAGCAACTAAAGAACAGGAGCGGTTATTGCCAACTATGGTGTGGCCACCTCAACAGCGCCGACCGGGCTAGCCGAGTGGGTAAAGTACCTGCCCGGCAACCCAAAAGTCGCGGGTTCGATTCCCGCCTCGGGCTTGGATCAAAGTACTGCAAAAACTTTGGGAGGTGCAATATGGCCACAGAAGCCGATGCGCCAACAACTACCAAATCAAAAAAAAAAAAAAGCCACCTCAACAGCCTGACTTAAATCCAAAAGAGGTTTAGTGTGATCATCTAGATTCTAGACCGTGAAGTCTGCCCATTTTCCCAAAATTTATGGGGAACCTTGCAGATCTTCGGAATAATGTTAGTCAAGGGCACGATTATAAAATTAATCGCCAGAATGCCACGTCTATGTAAGGCAGTAAAAAAAAATCTCGTGCAGCATATTTTCAAATTAAAAATCAGTATGATTGTTTAATATTAATTTCATTTTTTCTATAAATTTTTCAATCCTTAAAGAAAGAAAATTTAATATACTTTGTAGGGTTTTTTTTTTTTTAATATTAAACCTTACATTGTCGTAGCTAATTTCAAAAAAAAAATAAACTTGTCATGCTGTGATTCCCAACTTTTATGCGGGAGTCTATCAAAGTATTTTTTTTGTAGTTTACTGGCGGTTTCCAGGGTGTCCCTATGTCCGCCGTTCGTTAAGCTTAATTGTGTGCCAGCAGAATCGTTTTTTTAGTTCATCTAATTAAAATTTAAGTTTAAAGTTAAGTTTAAAGTTGAAGTTTAGATCAAATCGTTTGAATGTGTTTTAGTTAATTTAAGTTAATGTTTAGTGTTTAGTTTTAGGTTAGGGTTAAGTTAAGTTTGAGTAAAGTTTAAGTTCTGTTGTGTGTTTAAGTTGAGTGTTAGTTAATTTAGTGGGCAAGTTTGGGTTTGAGTTAAGTAATTATGAAGCTGGTTTTGACATTAGTGTAGGTTCGGTTTAGGTTTAAATTTAAGTTATAGATGAGTTTAGGTTGTAGTTTAGGTTTAAGCTTAAGCTTAGATTTGAGTTACTGTATGCGGGAGTCTATATCACATTTATGTAGTTGGGGCCAAAGCTGCTAATTAATTCTCATTCCACCAATGATTAATAACTTGGGACTTTGGTCAGGCGCGCGGGTGCATAAGTACACATGCCTTGAGTGACCGGGGTTCGAGCCCGTGACTGTTGAATACGGTGCTGTTTCTTGTATTCTGTCTATCTTGTGAACTCCTCTGACCGTTTGGTTGTCCCGGAGTATAAACAGAATTTATTTTAACGCTAGTTAAACTCCACCGTGCTACATTATGATGTTAAGTCCAAGTGCGTGTTATATTACTACACATTAGGAAAGTGTTAATCATCTACGCCTCCTCGTGGAGTACCACAACTAAGCGCATAAATGTGCGATCCCCCCCCCATGAATAAAACTAACAATTTGATTTGACTACGGAGACGCAGGAACTCGAATATTTTGGAGAGAAGTCGAACATGGCTATTGGTGGTCAGTGTCAATGGATCGGTAATATAAATAAGTCTTTCACATAATAAACAGGTGCAGATATAAATAAAATAAATTCTGGTTATACTCCGGGACGACCAAACGGTCAGAGGAGTTCACAAGATAGACAGAATACAAGAAACAGCAGCGTATTCAGCAGTCACGAGCTTTAACCCCGGTCACTCAAGGTACGTGGTACTTATGCACCCGCGCGCCTGACCACTAGGGTACGGTGGCCTTTTTATATATAACTGACTTTAACGTATGAATTCCAACATTTCGAAAAATACGTAGATATGCGAGGATAAGAGTTCGTTCCAAAATAACGCTCTGTAAGATAAATAATAAAATATTGTTGGAGGGTCATAGAACTTCGTACATCTGCATAAGAAAAATATGCAAGTGGCAAAACAAAAACCAATTAATAACCTTAGTACTCTAAGATCTCAACTACCACGCTTGAAACAAAATGGTGTGTGTGTTATATCTATAGTTCTTTCACGATAAAGAACTTCAGGAGCAAGTGAATTTCTCTTTATCGTATGGTAGATGACTTTCATCAACCGGTGAAATACCACCACTGCTTATTGGAGGCTTGAAGTGGTGAAACCCATGTTTAGTCTCTAGAGCAAAGTTTCCGGCATCCCCTCCCCCCCTTACTACTTCAACCCATGCACGGTACTAAGTACTATAGGTTTTGATACCTTTCGTGTTTGGGGTTTTCATTAAAAAAAAAAAAAATACAGAGAAGGGCAACGAGATTGGTAAGGGAATGAAGGAATCCTCTTACCAAGAGAGGCTTAAGTTCTGCAAATTGCAGCGGCTGGAGACTAGGCACCTGCGAGGTGATCTGATTGAGGTGTATAAGGCCTTGAATGGGTTGAGCACGCTGAATTGTGATGGGATTCTTCCACTTGCTCAGATAACGAACATAAGGGGGCATAAATTGAAATTGAGTAAAGACATTTGTAGAATAAATGTGCGGAAATTTGCCTTTAGCCAGCGGGTGATTAATTGCTGAATAAACTTCCATCTGTCATTGTGGAAGTTGATAGCTTAAATAAATTCAAGGAGGAACTGGACAAACATTTTAGAGGGAATATTTGTGTGAATTTTTAAAGTTATTTATTTATTATTATTTATTTATTTCTTTTTTTTTTTGGCTGATGCTACATAAGGTCATACACGCTTGCTTTCTTGCATCATATGCCTCTATTACTATAAACATAAAGAAGCACATGATTATTACATGTTCGAAGTCCAATCAGACTATATATGAACTGTATCAAAGATGACAAGTGGAATACTGGCTCAGATGTGAAAGAAGGTTAATTGTACCACCGTTATGTGGAAAACTGGCACAATCCTCGGCGGTGGTGTGTGTTCACGTGAAAGGAATGCCTTCCATTTAGCGAAAGGAGAAAATCACCATGGATTATGCTTAGTCCATTCAGGTAGTGGCTGAAGATGTTGCTGACCACCAATCCGCGCAGCTATGGGCATGTAACTTGCTCATCATATGACAACTCTTCTTTAGTACAGGTGAAAACGTCATTGGTCTACCTCAGTGTTTCTCAATCTTTTTACTCTCGTGGCACATTTTCCAAAGAAGAAAAATTTCGCGGCACACCTACGTAGTCATAGAAGAAGAAATTTCTAAATTAAATAAATAGAACGAAAAATAATATTAACAATTTTTTTATTTATACTTATATTATATCTGTGTTATGCAAACAATTCTTACAACCAAAATAAAATATTCGGACAATGATGTTAAAATAAAAACGACGCTAGTTTTTTTTTTAAGATTTCGCGGCACACCCTTTGAGAAACACTGGTCTACCTATATGACCCTAGTTAAAGTTAGACCATTCCTATTGTTTTTCCCACGTTGTTAATGTGTGAGATCTCCTGCGATAAATGAAATGAAGCTTAAAGAAAACTGATATTTACAAAGTGGTACTTCAAGGTAGCTCACTCAAAACTCCCATTTCACTGCAACTAAAAGGAGTTTCGGGTGACATTTTCTACTGAACGTTCGGATCGAATTCCTTCACCTTGTGGAGATAAAATTACTGCGCGATTAATATGACAAATGACTCGATAGGAAGAAGCGATTACACTGCGGAACGTTCAGAACATATCGCAAAATTCATCATATATCGTTGAACAGCATGGAGTACTACAATCGCAAAAAATTAAAACAGGAAACTGTTCGTGGTAATGCTTTTCACATCTATAGTTTGTCTCACCGCTTAGAAAATGCAATATCTGACAATAAACAGACTATTATATTAACTGTCTGAAGACAGGTAGTAAAGACGCTAATAACTTTAGTCATCATCGCTGAGAACAAGCTCAGAATTCTTGTCAGTACTTCACTTCATCACACTTGACTGTAGAGCACTTGATCAGCTGGCTGCTCCAAAGTCTATAACATATTCAGTGAATTGTAGCAGTTTACGTTATTAACGACTTAACCAGGCATACAGACAGAAATAATTTAAAGTACTGCTCTGAGATGATTTAATTTGGTAGTATATACCAAAATTATCATCTTTGATATTCAGAGTATGTATTCAAAGATATTTCAGAATGCCTGCTATAAATGCTAACAGTTAGTACAAAGATTACACATCTAGTATATCGACAACATATGCGAAGTAGTCAACTTGCTATACCCGAACGTATGCTGGAGGCTGGTTGTAAAAGTCATAAGATCTCCATTCGATAGCTGATTTATTAAGTAAATTCCCTTTCAGGTGACATGCTTTCTTATATATCTAATTTATATCATTTCAATTCCATTCCCAGTGAAAAGAATCAAACAGGGAGGGCGGACTCCTTCGGGATTTGATAGCCTGTGAACATTAATTTTTCTCATTTATTAGTCTATGGTTCACTTGCTATCGTATTATTTTTAAAAATGATATCGTTTATCAAACCCATTTAAGAACGGTTTGATTATGTATACAGTAATACATAAGCGTCAAGATGTTGACAGAGAAATCAGTTATCTTTCCACGCAGATGATAAACTATCTTAAAGGTTTCCTTCATAGTACACTTCACTTCACCTTTTTGCCTCGATGATTTTTCTTTTCCCAGAAAACCTAATTGGGGAGAGGGGAAGAGTAGACACAATTATATAAAGGTTAATTAATGGCTTATGTTGAGTAGTTAGGATTTTGAAAATGGACGCTTCACAAATAGGGCTACACATTTTTATGTCTGCACTTTAATAAGTGGGAAATAGGGGAGGGAAATTCGTGTAGTATTTTGATCATTTTACGTGTTGCATTAATGGTTTGAACTCTAGTCCCAAGTATGGAGTTGAACCAAAAAAAATTAAAATGCGAATTTCTCATAACGCCCAAACTTGACATTGACTGACGTGTGTATTAAACACTGCTTATCCGAAAGAATTTCGCTTCGAAATATTGATTCCTTTTCTGAGCTCTGCCCCAGTAACTTGCTTCACTCAATCACCAAGGCTGGTTTTGTTCGAAGAAACTTGTCAAAGGTCCAAGTAATACCGAATGAATATTCGGTATGTTTATGGCATTGAAATTTTCATTAAAAAAGCAAACTCCCCCCCGCCAAAAAAAAGTTCAAACTTCAGTGATGCCAGAGATTGTTTCGTTTAAATTTATCGCGGGTGGACTTCTTGATGAGAATCTGTACACGGGGAAAATTTTTTTTGTAATTTACAGCAAATTATTTCACCTACATTTAGGTTACTTAAATGATAGTCAACACAAATACTGTATAATCATGAACTTCAAATGACTTGCCAATACATAATTGGGAATAGTTAACTATACGAGTAACTAAACCTTCATCTATGGTAGTCTCCAAAGTGGGGGCGCCACCCCTAGGAGTGCGAAAGATGTTCCATGGGATGCGCGAGATAATACTCGATAAAATCGTGAGCTGTTTTCCACACTGATATATAATACACTTTATCTAGATATAATGCATAACATAAATTATTTATAAATAAAACACAGTATTGCATTACATTTACTACACTTGTTACATTAATGATTTCTTATTTCGTACTTGAACTTCAATTTAATTTTGTTTTTGTATTTTTTTGTGACCTTTTAAAATTATTTGTGATTTTAGATATAATGTAAATGATTATTTACATTAATCATATAAATGACTATAAATAAGAAATATTAAAACTTATATATTTTATTTTATTTTTTTCCGGGTGCGCGCTAGTCCTTTTAAGCAAAATAATGGTGCGCGACCAAAAAAAGTTTGGAGACCACTGCTCTAAGGTAAGGAGTAAAACAATAAAAAAAACATAAGCCCATACTTACTATAAAACAATTATAGTAAGTATGGAGCGAGTTGACCCTCTATACTAAACCTAGTGATCAGATGATGATTGTTACAACCGGTGACAACAATGATTTTTAAAACCAAAAATCCGGACAATAAGAACTCTGCTTTTGTTAGGAATTATGTGCTTTAAAAATCTGTAAAAGAATGATTTATTCTATTGTAAAAATAATTTCTGTACATATAACATGAATTTGATAGCATGAACCAGAGCTGTAATGATCAATATGTTCTACGTTGATATCAACATTTGTAAAATAATAAGAGCAATTAAAACTAAAATCGCAAATCTTACATTACAGTAAAAATAATTAATCAATCTAACACAATTAAATTAATTAAAAGATTTATCGAAAATTGCAAAAACGATTTTTCTTCCTGAAGCTGACAACGCTTATCGACCGTACGTCTGTTATTTGTTTTTTTAGGAGCATCAGCAACTAAGGCCATATTGCTCCGGGATATGCGGTGGTCATTCCCTGACCTTTCCGCATCCTCCGTATTTGGTGGTGACGGGCTCGAACCCCGGTCTAATCAAGAAGCGTCTGCTACGCACTGCTGCTCCTGGCTACGGAGGTGCAGACCGTATGTCGTGATCACAGGAACGAAAATTACCGAATAGGGGTGAGCATGATCCTTAAATAGGGATTGTCTTTGCGCATAAAAGCCCACGAATCGGAGATTAGGAATGACCGGCGAACATTAACAGAATTCTCATGTAATTTAATTTCGACAGTTTCTGCAATTAAGTCTGGTATAATTATGTTGGACACTTCAGTATTTTGGCCTCGTTAAATAAAAAAGCGTTTTTCGTTAACGGCGTGAAAGGCTAATTGTGACGCTGCTGAACAAGAAGCACGAACTGAAGCCGCGTATTGATTTACACGAAAATTCAGAGGAACCGTGTAGAACCTGGGTACGACGAGTTGCAATCCCCGCAAGAAATGTAGTATACCAGGTCATTTATTTGTGTTTCGAACGAGGACAAACTTTATTTCTGTCCCATATATTCAACATGTGGGACAGAAATAACGTTTATTTTTTTATATTACGATTGTTGATTGATGTGTGTGTGTGTTTTTTTTTTTTTTTACCAGCAGATTCTTAGACAGGTGTTATCCCCTTGCTACAATAAACCGAATTAGGGTACAGGCTAGGGATAGGGGGAAAAAAAAACACATACACCAACCAACAGTCGTAATATAAAAAAATAACGTTATTTTTTTAACGTTATTATTTTTTTTTTTTATATTACGACTGTTGGTTGGTGTGTGTGTTTTTTTTTTTTTCCCTATCCCTAGCCTGTACCCTAATTCGGTTTATTGTAGCAAGGGGATAACACCTGTCTAAGAATCTGCTGGTTAATATTTGTATTTCTGAGCCCAAAACAGATTCTGTCGTTATACAAAAACAGATGATCAAGTTGGGTCAGACAGATGAACAGTCCGATTGTAGATGTTGGGGGAGGGGCTTCGAAAAGTCATAATACTTGCTTAGAATTTGTGAATGCATCAATAATTTACATCTTCTAAAGCAAAACTCCCTCAATTAACACAGATTTGGATCGTACTGGTCTTTCTTCGGTGTCCAGGCAAGTATAATACAAAAACCTTGTCTGTTTTGGATATGGTGTCTGCTAAAAATGTTCCTGTGTGCATTTCACCATTATCTTAATAAATGGAATAAATAATATTTGTACATCTAATTTAACGAAAATTGCAAAATATCCACGGGATACGCTACTTGCTGAAATCATTACACTAAGTCGCCAATTTATTAGATCTACCTACCTAATAGCAGGTAGATCGGCCTCTAACTCTCAGAATAGCCTTTACTCATAGATGCAACGAGGTTGCCAAAGCATGACACGCATGCTGGTCCATGTTGTTTGGTTTTTAGGAGCACTAGCAACTAAGGCCATATTGCTCCGGTGATATGCGGTGGTCATTCCCTGACCTTTCCGCATCCTCCGTATTTGGTGGTCACGGGCTCGAACCCCGGTCTAATCAAGAAGCATGTGCTACCACTGCTGCTCCTGCCCACCTGGCTACGGAGGCGCCGCTGGTCCATGTCGACTAAATTTCTTCCCACTGTTACTGCAAACTGGGTGGTTGCAGAGCCCTACTGCCAAAGACCTAGTTTCATATCAGCAACGATGGTTAACTGGAGTGAGATCTGGTAATTGGAGAAGCCCACAGATGGTTAACTGGAGTGAGATCTGGTAATTGGAGAGGCCAATGTAGTATGAATCGAGCCAGTCTTGCAGTTTTGTTCTTGTGGCCTGGCACATTATTCTGTTGGAAGAACTCATTTGCTGATTGACACATTGCAGCCATGAAGTAATATGCCATGTTGGAAACAATTTCCAGGTACTGTGTGGTATCCAAATCATTAGCATCAAGGGCCCAATGTGCACCAAGAAAAGATGCGCCATTTCACTGCCACCACTAGTCGTCATTGTTCCCACCATGGCAAGATGAATCCATGGACTCGTTATTTCCCCCACCACGTTCTGCTCCTCCAATCAGCAGGAACCGGAATCTGCCAGAGCAGGAAGAAGTGTTCCAATTCTCCACTGCCTAGTGTTTGTGTTCCTAGCCATTCTAGGCGTATCAATTTTTTTATTTATCATTTTTATTTATTTTATCTTTTTGCTTCCAGGAATGGAAGGCTGTTTGATCGTTGGCTGTGATACCTCATCCATGACAAGATACGACGAGTTGTTCGTTCTGAATTCCTCTTTGATTACCACAAAGGAAACCCCAAATAGGGGTTGTGACAGATATAGCCTTTCACCTTATTGCAAAATTAAGGTGTGTATGTGGTTTTTATAATTTTTTTTATTTATAACTGCTATATAATGCTCAATGATTCCCTGGAACAGTGCTTTAAGAAAACCCCGGTATCGCAACACTTACTACTGTTGTTACAGAGTTATCTGACTGCAGCCTTTGTTATCCCGTACAGGTCTTGCTGTCCTTTCATATGAAAGAGCTGTTTCCGACCACCGGAACAGATCTCCATTATCTGTATGTTATTTGATTAATAGATCAATCTCGATACACCCAGACAGTCGTGAGTGAAAACTCCGTATTCTACAGTTTCCGAGATATTCATAACCGTGCATCTGGCACTAAATACCACGTCAGTCACTTAAATTTCGTCTTTCCTATTCTGCTGGATTGCACACATACAGAACTTCATGTTTGTTTATTATTTGGTTTTTAGGAGCATTAGCAACTAAGGCCATATTGCTCCGTGGATATGCGGTGGTCATTCCCTGGCCTTTCCGTATTTGGTGGTCACGTGCTCGAACCCCGGTCTAATCAAGAAGTGTGTGCTACGCATTGCTGCTCTTGCACACCTGACAACGGAGGCACCACCATGCATCATAAGCCTAATTTCTGTAATTTTTAATTATTATTTGAGTAATTTTGTGAAATTAATTTCTCTAATATTTTCTAAATTAGAATGTGATGAATAAGAGTTTGTCTGCGATAAAGCAGAATGGGCAAGACGAAATTTAAGTGACTAACAATAATGGTTGTTAAGAGATCCACTTTCAATACGTTGACCAAGGATGTAATGACCCAGACGGAAATGCCTGCGGTCATTTCCGGTGTGCATCATGAGTTCGTCGCTTGTATACTGTGGTATGTATTTAGAGTCTAGTAGATAAACCAAACTCAACTGGCGATTTTACTTTCACCCGATTTAAGGAGTGTACCAATCTCAAATTAAAACCTGGTGGGTGCGTTACTAAAATTTGGGTCACTAAGAAACGGGGTGCTTGCCCTAGAAACAAACATAACTGGAAGCTTATCAGGAACTTGTATCTCGTGACCCGCCAAGCGATGCACCCCCGATTTGAGTCTCAGAACAGATTAGTCAAGTGCATACTGCTCTGGTTGAAGGAGATTTTACTGTCAGGGTAAAAATGAATACTGTCTCGACAAATTGGATTCATTCTACCTACAACTGAGGGCCACATTGATTAAAAAAAAAAAAAAAATTCGTCCCTGGAGCCTTGCTGAGTCACTCTAGTTTTGAGTTAATCCAAAAGGCGTCGGGCATGTAATCCCTCCTAGAGTGTCTGAACATACACATTCTGACCTAGCTCGCGACTTTTTTTTTCAGCATGGTCCTATATTTATCCAACAAATCGTCAGGTCATGTTTTTTTAATATAGTTAGTCCCCATATGAATAATAATGCTCTTTACCTCCTTTAAAATCTGACAATCTGTTGGACCAGAACGTGTGTGTGTTCGAACACACACACACCCTAGTTCTCTCTTCCACCTGTCTTTATCTTTACCCGCTTCCCTAACAGAATCTCCCAATAAAACAATCTCCGTCAACCAGAGCAGTAAGCACTTGGCTACTCGTTTCTGGGATCCGAAACGGAGATGCATCACTTGGAAGATACTTGACTCCCTGACGAGTTCCCAGTTATATTTGTTACTAGGCAAGTTTTAATTTGAGATCGATACACTCCTTACATTGGGTGCAAAGAAAAGACTCGTCAGTAAAGCTTGGTTGAAGCTTATAAGTCTCAGATAGGGGTTAGTAAAATGAATGAAAGCTAAATTTTCGTTGTAAAGAATTCCAGAACCAGGAGTCATTAAAATTACAGGAGAAGAGGTTTACACTGAATTGTAGAAAGTTCAGTTTTCTTCCTACAATCTAGTGTCTTAGGCTGACAGACACCGTTGAAAAAAAAACTCAGTTAACTGGATAGTTACAACATGAGGAGAGAAGTCCATAATTTATATTTTCTTATGGTCTGCGTCAGCAAAAGCTTGTGGCTTCTTTACACTATATGGGAAAGGCGCCTCCGTAGCCAGGTGGGAAGGAGCAACAGTGCGTAGCACACGTTTCTTGATTAGACCGGGGTTCGAGCCCGTCACCACCAAATACGGAGGATGCGGAAAGGTCAGGGAATGACCACCGCATATCCCGGAGCAATATGGCCTTAGTTGCTAATGCTCCTAAAAACCAAATAACAACACTATATGGGCCATATCAATACTATGACCATCCCTTAAGCTAGGGGTCGGCAACCTGCGGCTCTTTAACTTCTAGTCCACATGCACAAGAGCAGCGGGCGCGACGTAAATATAACATTAGAGTCAGCGCAAGCTGCAAACACTTCTCAGTTTAGTTTGCCTGCGCATCGCGAGCATTAATAATTAACAAATAATATATATACTGTATTTTTAATAAAACACCTTTCCACTATTCCATTTCTTAAACTCTCCCTCCCACCTTGAGCTGAGGTGCGGCTCTTCGGATTTTTTTTTTTTTTAATTAGGCAAAAATGGCTCTTGACTTAAAAGGTTGCCGATTCCTGCCTTCAGCCTATCCAAGTCGTGGTGCTTGATGCTGACTTGCCCGTTCCCCTAATTTCACACCGCACTTTTGATTGTGATTTTGATCTTTGAAAAATCAAAGAATTGAGTGAGGCGGACTTCCTTCTAGACCCTATCCATTCTGACGATTAACCAATAATTACAAACCCCCTTCTCTGTACAAGATAATAAAGAACTTATGCATTTTTTTTTTTTGAAAAAAAAAATGTCATTATATACAACAGAGACGATCAAACGGCAGGAGAGTTTAACTCAAATTTTATATTAAAGAAGTGCGTGGTTTTTTTTTTTTGTTTCCATTAAAGAATTTTTTCCAAAAACAAAGCGTCCGCGAGGTAGATCTGAGCACAAATTTTATGCTTATACTCCTGTGGCAGGAGTTCATAAAAACGAAAACGAGGTACTGTTGTGCGCGTGAGTTGATAACCGTTAAAGTTAGTCACTACTAAATATAGCGATGTTCTTGTATACAGCGTGTGATGTGGCCGGCCCAGAGTACAAACAGAACTTTATTTATTAGCCAACTTAGTGGTAACGTGATTCGAGTCCTAGTCATCTCAAACGCGCGTATTAGACCAAATGAATAATATAGCAACAGGACTGCTTTGATATTAAAAATATTAAGCTGTATTAGTGTTCCATGAAACAATGAGCACTTAATTTGTCTTAGTTTTCGGTGGACCGGCCCGAAACAACAGAAAAGATCCTTCTGGTTCCAAATATATGAGAAGTTTTACGTGTATTCGAACCAGTTGCTGTTGGCTGTCACAACCATTAAGCTGCTTATCTCCTACTCACGAGTGAAATTAGTTTCTCCATCTAATATTTTAAACAGCCAACGCTTCTAATATTTTGATTCTTCGATTTTAATTAATCGGCAAGTACTTCTTTCAAATCCATTCACAGAACGACTTCCAT